>NW_027413286.1:8918-117852 GCF_048544455.1 Silene latifolia
GGGGAAGTTCGTATTTTTGTATGTATTTTTCACTCTTTTATTTGGTCTCCTTTATTTATTGTCTTTATTTTTTTTCTTTTTGGTTGTATACTCCCGTTCCCCCATATTTATCTTTGGTGTATCTTTGGAGGACAACGAGGGCGTTGTCCGTTTTGGTTTGGGAGGGTATAGCATCCTTTTGAGTCCGCATTTGCATTTGTTTTGCATTCACGTTTACTTTTCAGCTTGCATTGTTCTTTATTTTCCATCAAAAATCCAAAAATTAGAAAATTTCAAAAATTCAAAAAATATTCACGTTTATTTTTGCTTATAGGTTGAGTCGGAACGGTAGATTCCCATGATGAAATTGCACTATAACTTGTCAATTTACTTGAGCCTTGCGCTTTATTGATAGTTTTTAGATTGTCATACGCATAATCTACGAATTTCTGTTCAAATATAAGCTGACTGTTTAGACTTGACCTATAAATTGGCAAACTACTTAAAAATTCTGAGTTTTAGAGCCATAACTGGTGACCATTCATGACCAGTTCATTAGGAATTTTGAGTAGTACTCCTTGCATAGCATGTTCATCTCATTTCCACATTTATGACATTCAATTTCTCGTCAAATGCACATATTCGGGTTTGTGGTTGGTGTCACATGCAGGGAGGGCCTTGCAAATTTCCTTTCTTATTACTTTACACCCATTTAGCTCTACATAAGCCAAAATTGCCTTTTGACCCATTAGCTACATCCTAAACTAAGCCTGCCTAGTCAAGCTAGTTAGTATGTTCTTCTGCGGTATACTTTTCCTTTGCATTTTGGTCCGTGTTTCTTGTTTTGGAGAGGTGTAAGTATAGAGGAAGAAAGAAAAGAAAAAAAAAAAGAGTATTGAAAAAAAAAAAGAGAAAAACGTGAGAAAGAAGAAAAAAAAAACCAAAAAAAAAAAAAAATGATGAAAAAGGAAGGCTGGAACGTGAACAGAACAGAAAAAAAAAGAAAAAAAAAGAAAAAAAAAGAGATTGTGAAAATGAAAAAGAGTCGAGAAGATGTTCGAAGATGTACAATCGAAAAGGGTTGTTTGTTTCAGTTAGTTATTTCAGACGATGTTTAAAAAAGGAAAGTTTGTGACCGTCTGACTCCTCCGTTCTATCCCATATTTTTTGAGGAGATTGTGTTTTGAGTATAGTGAGTTTTTGTGCCAAAGGAAGGGCACTTGTACTTAGTCTTTTAGTCAGTTGAGATTCGGACGGTCTTATATGGTCCTGTTAGGAACTAGCTTGACGCTTTTACCTCCACATTTCCATAACTTGTTTTGCCTTTTCTCACCTGAACCTCACTATTCCCAAATTATTTGCAAACCCTCGGCTGTGACGGACCTTATTGGTTGGAGTGTGTGCATTAGTACTTGAATTGTCTTTCGTTTTTGTTGCATGCATGCTATGTAGGTGTGATTAGGTGAGTGATTTGTCTTTTCTTCTCTCTTTTACATTTAACATTTGCCCTTTGCTTCATGAGAGATGAGCGACCACGTGAGAGTCCGATTTTGTTGGTCTTGCAAGGTCGATAGGTCGGCTACATTTACGAACGACTTATAATTCGTTTGCGTATTATCGCTTAGCTTTAATGTTAATTTTTGTTGCATTAAATTGGTTCAAGTGGACAAGTTAAGCTAGCTCTGAGTTATCATTTCCGTTCCACTAGTTTAGTTTTGAGTTTACTCGAGGCGATAAAGGTTCGGTTTGGGGAGATTTGATACGTGCCTAATGTATAATCTTTTTAGCCTATTTCAGCACGTATTTCTATGCATATTTTATCTTGTTTTTATGGTATTTTGCCCCGAATTGGCTACTTTGGTGTATTTTCTCCTTTTTGTAGGAATGACCGCGAAAGTAGTGGAACCATACTCCTTTTCGTCCTTTTTGCATGAATTTAGAGGAGACGGGATTGTTCAGTGAGATATGCATTTGGAAGCGTCGTGGCACGCATTACGAGGCACTTAGACGCAGGCGTGAGCTGAAATGAAGTCTAGTCACTCGATCGAGCTGTTTTCCACTCGATTGAGTGGTTTTCACACCCTACGATGGTCGATCGAGTGGTTTTCACACCCTCGATGGTCGATCGAGTGGTTTTCCACTCGATCCTTAACTACACAAAGACGTTACTCGATCGAGCAGTTTTCGATCGATCGAGTAGATATTTTGAAGAGTTGGTCGATCGAGTGGTTTTAATCCACTCGATCGAGTGGTTTCGTTAGTTTTGGGCTTCAAACAGCCCGTGAGTTGTTATTCTCGCTAAACTTATTTTGTTTGCTATTTAAGAACGCTTTACTAGGTTAATTAGGATTATCTTTCATATTATCAAACTCTCTCTTTGTTAAACATTGTTACGTTGCTTTTCTTCCTTGACTATTACCTTATTTGGGATTATTCTCATTCGGATTTCGTGTTCTTTACGCCGGATTCGCTTGGATTGTAATTCCTTTCTCCTCCTTTAATAATAATTGATCTTTTATTGCTTTAATTCTTCACTTTTGTTATAATTAGTTTCTGCCCTAATTTCCCTTATTGCAATTTATTGTTTATTCATTATGTTTACTGCCGGAAAGTTAATTGCTCTTAGTTTAATTAAGAATATGAGTAGCTAAACCCCTTTCGTGTTGGGATTAGGGGATCTGCGTTAGGAATGTGACGATGTAGTGAATGAATTAGATGAATTAATTACGAGACTCTGTCACTATAGAAATTTAACTGTAAATTCCGACCTAGTTGAGTGCACGCTTCTATGTCACCCTTTAATCTGGCTAAAATTAATCCTGGATCGAAAGATTGGACTAAATAGGCTGCTATAAACGATGAGACTACCCTAATGAGGACGAAAGTTAAGTTAGTGGTATTTTAGGATAGAAAGTGGACCGAAAGGACCTTTTAACATCCGTCTCACATCTAGTTCGTCTAAATCATTTGGTGAGTCAACTGGACTACCGTAGTGAACCGAATTCCCGACATGTCCCTCTCTTCTTGATAGTTTAATCATATTTTATTGCCTTTACTGCTTTTTACTTTATTTCTCTTCCTTTCAAACTCCGTAGTTAGAACCAAATTCAAACAACCCCCAATTGTTACCATAGGATTAGAATTAGACGGCTATAATTACATTACCTCCCTGTGGATTCGATACTCGACTGCCTCTGCTACATTTTAGTTGAGACCGTTAGGTTTTATCTTTGATAGGGTTGCGATAGCCGTGTCAGTAGGTATGTAAATGAGTTGACAGTAGCCGAGGTGGAGAGTCCTAGTAGAGGGCTAGGAGGTCCGAAGATTATACAAACTACGGGTATGCATAAACACGTTTCTGCTATTACTGAGCATGAGATAGTTTGTGGTAGATGCGGTACGGAAGGGCATCACCCTATTGGTTGTATGGCAGATGTAGAGCGCGTCCTTGCTTATCAAAAATTCAAGCAAGGAGTGCCATTCTCTAAGCTTTATCAGGATTTGACAACAAAAAGTATTTCTAGCCCTCTTACACCAATACCCCAACCGATTGATTCACCTTCTACAAATGGAGAGCTCGCAGAATTGAAGTCCTTAGTGTTGAATTTGACATTACAGCTCGTCCAGAAGACCGATAAAAGTGATAATGCAATAGTAGAATTGCAAGAGCAAGTGGCGTGTCTCTCGCTTGCACAAGAACAAGCGAATCAATCACCCTCATGTGACCCAATCAATGCCATTAATCTTCAAAGCGGTCTTACTTACGATGGACCGAAAATGCTTGGGAAGACGCCAGGTTGTGACAATTGATGATACCCGGATAACGAGTTGGAGGAGCTAATAGACGATATCCCTATTGATTATCATCCTGCAGCCTTATCGAGTGGAATTACACCTCGATCGAGTGATTTAGCCTCTCCAAGTGCTCGATCGAGTATAATGCCAACTCGATCGAGAAGTGCCCAATTTGAAGATTTCGATCGAGGAGTTAGTTCCTCTCGATCGAGTGACTTGGCAAGAAACTTTGTTCGATCGAGTGATTCTAGTACTCGATCGAAAGGAGCTGAAATTGAAGAACTCGATCGAGAGGAGCATATTCCTCGATCGAGTGTTTTTTCTGATAAAACAGTTCGATCGAGTAAAGAAACTACTCGATTGAGTACCAGAGCTAGCGGGACTTTAAATTTAACATCTAATTCCGCTACCGTGTCATCTTCCCCTGCTGCGGAGGTGTCACGTGCTGATAAAGGTAAAGAGAAAGTCGTGGGCCCACTCATTGCTACCAAGGTTCCTTATCCGGGACGTTTGAAGGATGCTAAAGTTGAGCGACAGTACGGTAAGTTTGTGGACGTGGTCAAGAACCTCCAGGTAACTGTCCCTCTTACTGAACTTATTACCCAGGTACCTACTTATGCTAAATTTATGAAAGACATTGTGACGCGTAAGAGAGAGCTAAGTGAATTTGAGACTGTTGCTTTTATGGAAGAGTCTAGTAATTTACTTTTAAATAAGGCCCTGCCTAAAATGTAGCACCCGGTTAGTTTCTCTATTACCTGTACTATCGGCAATGAAGTAATAGACAAGGCTCTCTGTGATTTAGGAGCCAGTGTCAGTGTCATGCACTTTTCTATCTGCAAGAAGCTTAACATGGGTCACCTTAAAATAACTAACATTACATTACCGATGGATGATAGATCTGTAAGACAACCCTTGGGTATCTAAGAGGACGTGCATGTCAAAGTAGGCAAGTTCTTTATACCAGTGGACTTTATTGTTCTAGATATAGCTGAGGATACCCAGACCCCAATTTTACTAGAAAGACTGTTCTTATGTACAGTTGAGGCCATTATTGATGTCAAACAAGGGCGTTTGACTCTTGCAGTGGGGGATGACGCGATCACCTTTAGTGCCTAGTACTCTTGCTCGGCCAATGATTGAGGATACTTGTTATTTTGTTGATATTGTTTGAGTCTGTCTATGACTTCGGTCGGGTTCTTTTATAAAGGACCCGCTAGAAGCTCTAATGATTTTGGATCAGTGTGCGGATAACTTGGATAACAATGATCTTTGTGTTGGATTTGCTTGGAGTGCTTTAGATGAGCGTGAACTCACCGATATTTGAAGGAAAGAGGTTCGAACAAATGATTAGTACTCGTGCGCCATAGAGGTATAGGTACCTGAGCGTAAGCCTCTTCCTTCCCATCTTAAATATGCTTTCTTAGATGATACATAGCAATATCAAGTCATTGTTAGTGCTAAACTTGATGATGATCAGCTGACCGCTTTGTTAGTCGTGCTTAAGAAAAACAGGAAAGCTATGGGTTATTCTTTGGACGACATTAAGGGGATTAGTCCCGACATTTGTATGCACATGATTGAGCTGGAGGAAGATCACAAGCCCTGCAGATAGGGTCAGCACTGACTGGACTAGAAGATGCGGGATGTTGTGATGGCTGAGGTAATGAAGCTGCTTGATGCAGGTATTATCTATTATGTTAGTCTTCTAAATGGGTGAGTCCAGTTTAGGTAGTTCCTAATAAAGGATGGACTACCATGGTTAAGAATGACAAAAATGAGTTGATACCTACTAGAGTAGTAACTGGCTGGCGGATGTGCATAGATTACAGACAGCTTCTCATCCGGATGATTAGAAAAAGACTATGCGCTAGATGGGTTAGCTTCTCATAAGTTTTTATGTTATCTAGATGGGTACTCAGGGTTCTTTCAGATCCCTATTCATCCGGATGATTAGAAAAAGACTACTTTTTCCTGTTCACAGGGTGTTTATGCTTATCACAGGATGCCCTTTGGTTTATGTAATGCCCCTGCCACCTTTCAAAGGTGCATGATGGGGATATTTTATGAGTATATTGAGTCTATTATGGAAGTCTTTATGGACGATTTTAGTGTCTATGGAAGTGATTTTGCTAACTGTTTGTCTAACCTTGATAAAGTGTTGCAGCGCTGCATTGAGGTTAACCTTGTGCTTTATTGGTTGAAGTGCCACTTTATGGTCAACGAGGGAGTTGTCTTAGGGCACTTAGTTTCTGACAGGGGTATTGAGGTTGACAAAGCCAAGGTGCAAGTGATTCAGTAATTACCTCCTCCTGTTAATGTCAAGGGAGTTAGAAGTTTCCTTGGTCATGCTGGGTTTTATCGTCGGTTTATCATGGACTTTTCAAAAATTGCTAAACAACTTACACAACTGCTGCTTAAGGATGCCCCCTATGTATTAACTGATGAGTGTCTTTCTGCTTTTAACAGGTTAAAGCAGGTCTTGATTTCTGCGCCGATTATACAGCCTCCCGACTGGGATTTGCCTTTTGAGATTATGTGTGACGCTAGTGACTATGCGCTAGGAGCGGTGCTAGTCCAAAGGAAAGACAAAGCTTTGAATTCAATCTACTATGTGAGCGGAACTCTGGATAAGGCTCAAGTGAAGTACACCACTACTGAGAAAGAGCTGCTAGCTGTGGTTTATGCACTAGAAACATTTCGTTCTTATTTGATAGGGTGGTCAGAAGTTACTGACCAGGGAGTGCTGAGAAACCTTCTTGCTAAGAAGGAAGCTAAACCACGGCCGTTGAGATGGATACTCCACCTTCAGGAGTTTGATTTGCAGATAAAAGATAAGAAAGTTGCCGAGAACGTAGTAGCTGATCATCTGTCGCGTCATCACTGACAAGAGGGAGAAGATTCTTTACCTATTGATGATTCTTTTCCTGATGATTCTTTATTTGCTGTTTTGTCTTCTATTATTAACCAAGATCCTTGGTATGCAGATTTAGCTGATTACGTTGTTAGTGACATGCTGCCACCTGACTTTTATTATCAGAAGAGGAAGCGTTTTCTTTATAATACTAAGCAGTACTTATAGGATGACCCTTATTTATTTAAGGAGTGTGCAGACGGTCTCTACAGACGGTGTATTCCGCAGTGGCAGACTAAAGCAATCTTGGAGGGTTGTCATCCATCTCCTTATGGTGGTCACCACGGTCCATCACGCACCGTGGCTAAGGTACTTCAATCTGGCTTTTACTGGCCTACTTTGTTTCTTTGATGCTAATGTTTTTGTTTCAGCCTGTGATGCTTGCCAACGCTCTGGGAACATTTCAAAGAGATATGAGATGCCACTAAATGGTATCATAGAGGTCGAGGTCTTTGATGTCTGGGGCATCGATTTCCAAGGACCCTTCCCGTCTAGAAAAGGTAATAGGTATATCTTAGTAGCTGTAGATTATGTGTCTAAGTGTGTGGAGGCAATTGCTTCACCCCATTGTGATGCCAAGACCATGATTAAAATATTTAAAAAGATTATATTTCCCCAATTTGGTGTCCCTAGTGTCGTCATTAGTGATGGGGGAATGCATTTTAAGGAAAAGAAACAAACTTCTATTTTGTCTAAGGTTGGTGTTCAACACCGGCGTGGTTTGGGGTATCATCCCCAAACTAGTGGTCAAGTTGAGGTCTCTAATCGTGAGATTAAATACATCTTAGCTAACGTAGTTTCTAAATCACGGAAAGATTGGAGTCTTAAACTGGAAGACACATTGTGGGCTTATAGGACTGCCTTTAAATCACCGATTGGTGCATCACCATATCGGCTGGTTTACGGGAAGTCATGCCATCTACCTATTGATTTAGAATGTAAGACTTGGTGGGCAATTCGTGAACTTAACTTTGATCCTAAGTTGTGTGGTCAGAACCGTTTATTGCAGTTAGATGAACTGAAGGAGTTTAGGTTAAATGCCTATGATAGCTCACGCATCTAGAAAGAGAAGACAAAGAGATGGCACGACAAACGGATCATACCTCATGAATTTCATGTCGGGCAGAAGGTGTTGCTGTTTAATGCCCGACTGCGTTTATTTCTTATCAAGCTAAAGTCCAGATGGAGTGGTCCTTATACAGTGACAGTTGTCACTAAATTTGGGTCCGTGGAGTTACAGAATTCTGAGGGGAATAGGTTCAAGGTAAATAGGCAGTATGTCAAGCATTAACATGAGGCAAATGATGCACACAACCGCGTTGAAGTCCTATACTTCGACAATCCTGATGAGCCAGCTAATTGAAGCCAGAAAGGTCATGCGGGACCTCTTAAACCTACGCTTTCCGGGAGGCAACCCGGTCTGTTTTGTTGTACTTTTATTTGAACTTGTTTCTTGTTTTTATGTTGTGTGTTAGACTTGAACGTTAAACTGCATGTCTCTTGTTAGTCCTATACTCCTTTTTGTACGCTTTACGGGTGAATTAGGTCGATCGAGTGGTTTTTCTACTTGATCGAACCTTTTGGCTGGAACTCTCACTCGATCGATCATCTGCTGCTCTCGATCGAAACCCTGCAAACCCTCTTTCCTTGACCGAGCTCTTTTCTTTTCGATCGAGCACCTCGGGCACCATTTCTACTCGATCGAACTATTCCTAATTTCTCGATCGAGTTGTTGCGTGATCTGCTGCTATATCTCTTTTGCTGCGATGCTACGTAGCTTTATTTGACCGCCCATATTCATGGTCGGTTTGGGGAGGTCCCTCCTTACGTTTGTCTTATAAGTTTTCCGACTCCGCTATCCTTTTCTCTTTAGTTTGCATTTCTTTCCCTATTTTTGGTACATTGAGGGCATTGTACGGTTTGTCTTCGGGAGGTATGCATCCATATCCGTGTCTGCATGTTTTCTTGCATTTCTGCTTGCACGTTTATTCATTTTCGCATGAATCGTCGTTTTTAATTCGAAAAATCATATAAAATTCAAAAATTCACGTTTATTTTGAGTCGGAACGATTGAACTTTGATGGTACTTTGAGTCTTTACCCTTGCCTTGCCTATTCTTGACATTTTGTGGCATGGTAATCTTCATAGTCTACGAGTTTTTGTTTCCCTCTTATCTGAACGAATAGACTTGACTCATTAATTGGCAAACTAGATTTACATTCTAAGATTAGAGCTCAATAAACTGGTGACATTCATGACCAGTTTCATATAGGATGTGAGTAGCACTCTCTATAAGGCATGTAACATCAATTTGCATAAGCATGAATTTAGTATTCTTGATACCTATATGCATTCGGTCTGTGGTTGGTGACACATGTTAGGAGAGGCAGTTCCCTTTATTTCATTCTACCCATGAGCCTCACATAGCCAAATTGCCTATTTTGTCCTGTTTAGTTACAATCTATAATCTTGCCTACCCTAGACGAGCTAGTAATTAGTAGTTTGTTTGGAATGTGTCATTGCGGTTTGGTTACATATACGATCGATAGGTTGGTGGAAGTGTTGAAGATAATGAAAAGAAGAAAAAATGAAAAGGAAATAATTGTTGTGGCAAGAAAAAATTGAAAAAAAAAAGAAGAAAAAAAGAAAGAGACTATGAAAAAGGTTATTATATTGTGAATTATGCTCCCTTGTTCTATTTGTATCCTATGGGGAGTTAACAATTCTATGGTGTTTAGTGAGTTATGTGCTGCAATTTAGCACCAATTTGTATTGATTTATTGAGTATGAAGTTAGGATGTGTTATTAATTTAGATCCGTTACTGCTAGCGTGGTTACTAACTCCACTTATCCAAATTCTTCTTAGCCCCTTCTTACCCATTACCTCACTTACCCAAATGGTAGTCCTCAGCATGTGTCCTGGTTATTAGTTGGGTGGAATGCATATGTACGGTTGTAGAGATTTTATTCATGTTAAATTGCATGCATGTTCTTATAGGTCGAGTTAGGTGAGTGTCTTTACTTCTCTCTGTCTTCTACTTATATACTCACCTAGTGCTTAATTTGAGTGATGAGCGACCCGTGAGAGTCCGATATTCATGAGTCTTGCAAGGTCGACGGTTTAGTAGTTTGAAACATTGATTTAACCCGTTTGGACTTACCATTTGCCACTTTGTTAGTTGTTGCATTAAACTGGTTTAGGTGGGTGATTTGTAGCCGATGGGTTGGTCTCGTTCCACTAGTTGTCTTAGTTGCATTCATAGTTTGCTTGGGGACAAGCAAAGGTTTGGTTTGGGGAGATTTGATGCGTGTATTTTATATAAGGTTTCTACCTCATTTTTACATGCATTTCTGTGTTATTTATGTGGCGAATAGCTACGAATGACCCCGAATAGTCTATTTTGGTTTGTCTTGTGTAAATTGCAGGTACGGACTAGAAATGAGCAAAATCGAGCCTAAACTTGTCTCATTTGCATGAATTTTTTAGAATAAGGAATCAGAGCTCGGAATCCATCACTTAAAGACGCGTGAACTGATCTCGGAAGGTGCTAAGGAGTTCATATGCGCTAATTTAGCTCGATCGACCAGTTATCTAGTCGATCGAATGCTTTATCCATCAAGAGTTGCTCGATCGAGTTATTTATCTACTCGATCGAAAGGGCTGATATAAGGAGTGCTCGATCGAACAACATTTATGTTCGATCGAGAGGAATTTCTAGATTTGTCCTCGATCGAGTGGTTTCATTTCACTCGATCGAGAGGTTTTCCTTTCTATGCGTGTTTTTACCTATTTCCGAGATGGGCTTTGTAATTAGGATATAAGCTAGGTTAAGAACTACGTTTACTTCTCTTCTTCTTCCCTTAGACTTCGACTACATTCTTCCTCTCCCTTTTACTCTCTCATACTCTTACTCTAAAACTTCTGCTCGGATCTTACAACTTGTAATTGGTATTTTTATTCTTAGTTAATCTTAAATCTTGATTGCTCTTTATTATTTCTTCTTCCTTAATCCATATTTTTTTTTCATTAATATTTCTTTGCTCTTGTCATTATGTTTAATCTGAATTGCTTATGTGTGATTGTTGTTCCTTCAATAATAATGCATAGCTAATTCCCCTTGCTAAGACATATGGGAGCCATGATTTTAAGAGAAGTGTAAATTGAGTAATTAGGTTTAATGCAAACTTAGTCTATGTTGTTAATCGCTACATATAATTGTTCTTGTCTAATTGAGTCGACGCAATTAGTTAATAAATTACGGTAAACCTTGACCTAGATCAGAAGATTGGAAAGGGTGAGACCTGTAGCGAACATTAGGTCACTTTAGTGAGGGCGGAAGCTAAGCTATTTGTGTTTTAGGGCGAATTGAGACCGGAAGGAGATATTCATTGCTCTATAGACTACACTTGCATTGACCTGAGACCTTAGATTGCATTGCTAGAGAATCATGGTGAACTGATTGTCTTAGTGTTTTATTCCGCTTGCTTTATTCCAACTCTCTTTCTTTTTCTCTTTCCTTTGATCTCATTAGATTAGAACAACCAATTCAAAGCCCTTAAACTGGTTACCGTGACGGACTTAGTTAAAGCGACATTTTCCCATCTCCCCTGTGGAGATCGACCCTACTACTTACCGCTAGCTTCGTTATTGTAGCTAGGTTTTTTTTTTTGGTTCCTGATGACGGTATCACCTAGCACAGTCAAATCTTTGAAATACTTTATGTTTTGGTACCTCAAATGGTTTAAATAAATGGGTCTCAAATTATCCACGAAGTTTTACACAAGAGTGGCTTCGTCTAGGCGTTCAACAAGTTGTGTGCTAGTCTTTCTCCACCTACTTAGGAAGCGGTGAAGCCTTCTTTCTCATTTTGGGTAAGAACCTCTAGAGTGCGCATATTGACTTGGATTTTAACATTATCCGCGTATTGTTTAGTGAACTCAATTGCGGCATCGTCCCAGGTAGCAATTTTCTTGTGCTTCAAGAGTAAAACCATTGCTTAGGAATAGTATCGAGAGATGAAGGAAAGATCCTTAAGAACATCTCTGGTTTAATGCCTTTGATAGACATGTAATATTTGAAGGCACGAATGTGGTTCAAAGGGTTTTCATGCCCCTTGAACTTTGGAATGTCAGTCATGTTAAAGTTGGTTGGCAGTTGAGCATTTACCGCCTCATACTTGCGATTATTCTCCCTGTAGATGTTATCTCCCTTAAGGTACATTAGTTGCTCCTCCAAGTATTGGAGTCCCTTTTCAGCTTCAGTGAGACCTAGAGTGGTTTCTGGTTGTCCAACAAAAGGTGGAGGATTATCATGTACGACCATGTCGGGAATATCGTTCTCTGCAGGAGGAAGTCTAGCTTCTACAGTAACAATCCGACCTTCAATAGCATTGAGGCAAGCATAAGCTTGGTCTTATCTTGTTTGGAGACGGATGAGAGCAGCTAGGATTAGATCAATACCATTTCCGGGTTGTCCATTGTTGGACCATATAAATATATGTTTATGTCTTGATGATGTCAAGAGTAGTTGATATTTTATATACTCGTTGCACGTAATTGTTTGTTTAGTCTTTTAGATTGGACTTACTAATCGCAAGCATTAAGGAATTATTATGGAAGTATGTGTAGATACCTCATTTCTGCACCTCTCGCAAACCACCCGGTGATGATTGGGCCGCATGTTTGATACGCGGAACGATTTGTGACAGTTCGTGAGATTATCGTCAAGTGATTGCTCAACTATTAATGTCTACCTCTTAGTTGTCATCTACGTCCCGATACGGTCGTTTTGACAGTAATTAGAGTACATTTGGAGTCCGGGCCTAAAACCGTCTCCATTTTTTCGATAACCGTTAAATCCGAGTCGAATGTTCGGAATGTTCCGGATATTTCTATTCCATATTTCATAAATTTTATCTTTTGGCAAACAATTTCCCGTAATATTCACATAAGATATTAAGGAAAACCGAATTATTTCCGTCCTACCATAACTCAAACACGGAAATCTTTCTTCCCGGGAGGAAACCCCTTGGGAAGGACGCGACGCAGGTCTCTGCGCCTCTTCTAAGAGACGCGGTGATGTTGCTGCGCCCCTTCCCAGGCCCTTTTCTGCGTATTTCTCGTATCTTTTTCATATCTTTCCGAGATTCACTTCCAAAGAGTCTCCGAAACCCTAATTCCTCCACGTGATTAGTATAAATAGGAGCCTTCGCTCCTCATATTTCTCACGCGAGTGTCCGCCCTTCTCTTCTCCCTTTGCATTCTAGACTTTGTTCTTACTTTTTGCCGTCTACGTGCTTGAACTTTCGACCACGTAAGCTCGGATCCTTCTGAGTACCAGCCTCCCCGTTTGCATGACCGACAATTTTGACCAACTCCACATCAATCAATTTAATTAACTTAATCGTTTTCCTCTTACGAGGGCACTTTCTTTGCATTCGCGTCGAGCATCACTAATCGATATCTTAGTCCTTCTCGTTTCGTCAACATGTAAGTCTGAGGGTGTATAATCCTTCTTTTATTTATTGTATTTATTTTTTGTAATCATCAATGTAAGGTTTATGTCGAAAATACCAATTAAAACCGATTTCTAAAACCATGCTTTAAAACCTCTTTTACGGATTTCCAGTAGATAACCGTCGAGATAGGACGCAGCAACTGCTGCGCCTCTTCGAAGGAGCGCAGTTCCTGCTGCGCCTCTTCGTGAGGCTGCCGCAGTTCTTGCTTCCTTTCTTCTTCGTTCGTCCTCTGTTGTTCGTCAAGTTTCTTTTTTTTGTTTCGTTTGTTTGTTAATTCTTCATCATAATAGCATATAATTCACATGTATATTTATTATTCATCATTAACATATTTTAAATAATCACAAATCCGGCTTAAATCCCTTATAATCCAATGTTTGCGGGTATTCGTCATTAAATTCAATTCCGGGTTATAGAAATTCAATTCATCAATATTGAGTTTCTGGAATTCGTATTTGATATAGTTTTCATCTGTTATTTGTCATATCTATCACATATTCATCATTAATCCGTCATATCTAACTTAATTAATTGATTTAATTTGTTTAGTTTGTTAATATTTTTCAGTCCTATAATTAATCCATCTTATGTTAATTCGTTTAATTCCGTCTCATCCATGTTTTACTTTTTTCATGACCCATTCATATGTTAAATAACCTATTAATCACTTTCATCCGAGTAAATAATTTAATCAATCATTAAATTCACCAACGAGTATTAACAACACGCAATTCCGGCTTCACAGCCAGAATTCAGGTCAGGAACAGACGCAGCGTCTGCTGCGCCTATTCAAAGACGAGCTTCGACTCTGCTGCTTTATTCGGTTGAATTCTGTCTCTGAACTCCGTTTTTGCCTTGACTTAGTTATTTAGTTAACGTATTAATTAACTATTAATCGTATTATCGCCTTCTGATCTGTTCGTAATTCATTCTATTATTTCTTTTTCTCAAATTATCCATTTTAAAGGTGTTTTCGACATAAATCGCCTATTCCATTGTAATTTTCATTATTGCAATTTTCTTTATTGTATTTCTTTTATCGCATTTGTATGTTTTCACATGTAAATCAACCCTAAATCCTACTTCGACCCAATTGTATGATAATTAATTGTTCACCAACCTAGTCTAATCTTCACATGCTAGGATTAAAACTTGGATGTTGCATTGCATGCATATAGCCGACGATATATCGAGTACGAATAACTTCCCTAATCATTAGTAGAGGCCGCTATCGAGGCGGGCGGGATTAGGTGTTCGATCAAAAGAGCTTCCTAATACGTACCCTCACCCTTTACTCCAGATATCTGTGAACACCCGTGTTCATTGTCATCCACGAGAGTCATTCTAGACATAGAATGCTAAGGGTAACGAATGCTTAGTGTTCATGTCTTTACTTTGTGTCTTGACATGACACGAGGTATTCGAACGGTTCCAATTTACCATAAAAATTGGTGGCGACTCCATACAAAAATGCAAACGCTTGTTTCTCTTTTCCTCCCAAAGCGCCCCGTGGCCCCCGCTGTCCACAGTTTGGCGACTCCGCTGGAGATAATACACTTACGTGTAGCAAGGGTGAAACTTGAACAAGGTTAGGGAATAGTTTGTACAAGACAATTGTCGGTTTTCATAACTCGGTCTTCCTAGACCATTTTATTCGGCCTTCATAGACCCAACCCAACCCATTCGACCAATCGTCCCGTCTAAACGGTCCTAATTCTTATTTGGGCCTAAGGATGGATAGCGATTGACGTCATCCATACCATGATGCTTACTCTTGTTTATATCAAGGGCCTTCACTACTTGAGGAAATGGACTAGGAATCGGCCTTACTTTTGTTTGGTACGAGCCTCTCCACAGACTTCGGGTTTGATGGTTCGGCATGGCAACCCACCCTTTAAAACAAAAACCCTTTTAAATGCACTCAGCATCCCGTTATAATGCTTGTATAAATGTTTGTACCTTACGTGATCACCACTTCTAAACAAAACCATGACGATTTTTCAAAAATCAAAACCCTTTTTTAAACAAAATTTCGAAATAGGCTTTCAATTAGCGCAAAATCCGGTCAAAACTCTGTCCGTTCGTCGTGTCAAAATTCGGGCCACAAGCCCATTTCAAAACCTCACTTCGAGTCCACTCCTACAACTACACTATAGTTGACTAGGACACACATTTTCAAAGACCTTGTCTTTCTTCAAAGCTCACTCAACACAAGTGGCACACACCCACTTCACGAGTCAAAACATTTCTTCTTTTAGCAAGTGTGTTAGAATGGTCGATCGTGTTTTGATTCGTCGCCGATCTCTTGTCCAGTTTTCAAGATGCCTGGATCCAGCGAAACTAATCTCCACCAACTTCAAGATGGTAATGATCGAATCCTAGCCGCGCTAGCCCAAATGCAAGTCACCCAAGACCAAGTCTATGACCGCCTTGAACTCATTGAAGGCCGTATCTATGCCGTAGAGGGGAGGTTGCCCCCTCATGAAAGTGAAGTAATAGGTGACTCTGATAATGAATCCAAGGATGAAAATCCTCTCATGGGGATGACTGTAGCTGAGAAAAGACTCGAATACTTAGAGGAGCAATTGATGTACCTTAAGGGGGGTGACATTTATAGGGAGAACAATCGCAAGTATGAGGCCGTCAATTCCAAATTGCCAACTAACTTCAATATGACGGATATCCCTAAGTTCAAGGGACACGAGAACCTTTTGAACCACATCCGTGCCTTCAAGGATTACATGTCTATCAAAGGCATCAAACCCGAGATGTTCTTAAGGATCTTTCCTTCATCTCTTGACACTATCCCAAAGCAATGGTTCTACTCCTTAGATCACAAGAAGGTCGCTACTTGGGAAGACGCCGCAATCGAGTTCTCTAAACAATATGCGGATAATGCTGAGATCCAAGTCAACATGCGTACTCTAGAGGTTCTTACCCAAAATGACAAAGAAGGATTCACCGACTTCCTAAGTAGGTGGAGGAAGACTAGCACCCAACTAGTTGAACGCCCGGATGAGGTTACCCTCGTGGAAAAGTTTGTGGATAATCTCAAACCCATCTATGCCAATCATTTGAGATACCAAAACATCAAAACTTTCAAGGACTTAACCGTACTAGGGACAAGGATTGAAGATGACATCCGTAAAGGACTCTTGTCCAAAACGGTAGGTCGAGGATATCAAGGGTCCACAAGTCGTTCATACGGCTCTACTAGCAAGACCGATGAAGTTAACCTTCTCGAGCCATCCAAGAAAAGAACCCCACCAAGGAAATTCACAAATCTTGGGGACACTTACTCTAACGCTCTAAAAAGGTTAATGAAGCAAGGTAAACTCCAACCCATTGGACCTACTCCCGAACCCGAAAGAAAGTCCAAATTCTGGGACGAGAACTCGTACTGTGAATACCATAGGGGCAAGGGACACGACACAGAAAAATGCTACAAGTTGAAAAACGTTCTTCAAGACACGATTGAAGATGGTCGACTACCAATACCACCGGGAGGAAAGCCCAACAACACTCAGAATCCTCTTGGTGTTCTAGTGATTACAAGTGATGAATCTACCTTAGATTATTCACATCTCATTTCTCCAGTTGAAAATGAAATCTACGCAATCGAGAATGAAGGGCTCTACTCTACTATCTCCCCTACCATTTCCGACTTCATCACATGGGCAAGGAGTGTGGATAGACAAGTTTGGGAATTAGAAAACATAGTGACAACTCTACATGATCCCAACGCAACACCCGAAGAACATGTGCCACTAATCTTCTCTCAAAACGCTACTATGCAAGAAGTAGTCACCGTAGTTGATAAACTAGTTGACCAAATCATACGACTAGAAGGTGATATCATGAGAATGAGAGAGCTAACTGCAATCAATGGAGTTTGGGCCGACGATGACGAGGACGAGTATCTCACTGAAAACTCCCTAGTCAAAGAAATAGTCCAAAATGGTGAAGACCAAGATAATGACCACCTAACTCGCTCGGGTCGTCCATATCAAAGCACTACTCAAAATGGTCCAACCAACGTCATCACACCAAATGACAACGAAGATGACTCCACTGATCATTTGCTCAAGCAATTACAAAAGACAAAGGCCGATCTTTCAGTCTGGCAATTAATAGCAAGCTCATTCCCACATCGCCAAGCCTTACTGCAAGCTTTGGCCAAACTAAATGTAGCACATAACTCCACTCCTGAAGATGTAGTCAACTTGGTCTTCCAAGAATCACCGAAGCTAAGTAATCCTATTACTTTCTCGGACGAAGATTTGCCACCTTTCGGCGCTAGTCACAACCTTGCTCTATACATCACTGTCATTTGTCTAAAGAAGAATGTGCCAATGACCTTGGTGGACGATGGTTCTGCAGTCAACGTCATACCCCTCAAAACAGCATACAAGCTAGGCATGAAAGAGTCGGATTGGACCCCTACCAATCAAGGTGTGCGTGCATATGACGGTACACGACGAAAGGTGGTAGGACTTGTTAACCTAACCATAGCCACAGGGCCAATCGAACGAAAGGTTAACTTCCCAATAGTGGACATTGAAGCTTCATTCAACATACTTCTGGGAAGGCCATGGATTCACGCTTCCAAAGCGGTAACATCCACCCTTCATCAAAAGATCAAGATCCCACTAAATGGCAAAGTAGTGACGATCACTTCGTCGCCCATCAAGGCAATAATCGAAAAACAGTCAAACAATCAAGTCCTTGCGGATCCCGTGTACGAACTTGGGGGCTTCCAAAGTGTAAGTGTCATAGAAAGCGAGTTGGAACCCTTATACTATAATCCCTACTCCAACTTGGTGGTCAACCACATACTCAAAACCCAGGTATACTTCCCTGGAATGCCTTTAAACCCTACTCGAAGAAACACCTTCGCACCATATAAGGAAGGCAACTCAAAGAGGATACCACTTGGACTAGGGTACAAACCCACAAAAGAAGAGGTTCTCGAAATGCTTGCCCAAGTCCAAAATCGTAAGCACGTAGGAGTCCAAATGCGACCCTATCTCCCTACTTTAAATGGGTACTTTGCTCAAGAAGGAAGTCTAGAACTCTTTCACGGATTTCCCGAACCTTGGCATTATCTCGAGAGGAAGCTAGCCGGAATCGAGATCTTTCACGATTGCTACTTTACCCCTCCAGAAACGGTTCCTACCGTCAAAACCCGTCAAGCACCTTGCTTAGACGAACAAGCTGTTAGCCTATTGTTTGGAGAAGATTGATTCATTAGGGCCGCGCAGGATGAGATCATTACCATGATACTTCAAGACGATCGCTTCAACCCCACCGCGTTAATCACAGAAACCAACGCAAGACAGCAGAAAGGATGGAGAAAATCAATCAAATGGACCAACAATCAAGGAAGACTCTTCAAGCTCACCACATGAGAAGGAGAGATGTTCAAAGGAGAACCAGAAGACGATGAGTTCGAGTCGGAGTCGGAGTCAGAGTCGGAGTCTAGAGAAGTCATTAGAGAGTCTACTCCTGTCGTCATCCCCACTCCTTTTGTTTCTCCTAGCTTAGCCTCGAGTAGTCACAGTAGTTCGGGAAATGCCCCAACCACTGTCCCTTTGCCGCCACTGACCATGGATCATTTGGCTTCTTTGTTTCAACTTTACTCAAATTTTAATATGAATAAATCAGGTTCTACTTACTCTTTGTGTTATCTTGAGTGCAATTCTATTTACGATGATACTGAGGACGACCAAGACCCAGACTCGACCGAAATACCTCCCTACGTAGCCAAGGAAATACTACAGGAAGGGGAAGGGGGACCAGTAATAGAGGACACCGAACCCATCAATGTAGGAACCGAACTAGAACCCCAAGAACTTAGGATAGGGACTACCTTGAGCTCTACCGAAAGGGCCGATTTCATAGACCTCCTAAATGAATTCAAATACGTTTTCGCTTAGTCCTACAATGACATGCCAGGGATCGACAGGGATATCGCCGAACATAGGATTCCGATTAAGCCAGGTTTCAAACCTGTAAAACAGAAGCTTCGACGAATGAGAACAGAATGGGCTCTAAAGATTAAGGAAGAAGTTGACAAACAATTCAAAGCCGGGTTCATCAAAGTTTCCGAGTACTCTGACTGGGTAGCTAACATAGTACCCGTACCCAAAAAGGATGGGAGAATCCATGTTTGTGTTGACTTTAGGGACTTAAACAAAGCAAGTCCAAAAGATGACTTCCCTCTACCTCACATCGACATATTGGTGGACAATACTGCAGACCACGCATTACTATCCTTCATGGATGGGTATGCGGGATATAATCAAATCAAGATGGCCATGGAAGATATGCATAAGACCGCCTTTGTCACCCAATGGGGAACCTATTGTTATACGGTAATGCCGTTTGGATTGATCAACGCCGGAGCTACATATCAACGCACCGCAACTACACTCCTACATGACATGATGCACAAAGAAGTTGAGGTATACGTAGATGACATGATTGTCAAATCCAAGGAAAGAGAGGGACACATTGCGAACCTTCGCAAGTTCTTCGCAAGGCTACGAAAATACAACATGAGACTCAATCCTTAGAAATGCACATTCGGGGTAACATCTGGCAAACTCCTGGGATACGTTTTTAGCAAACGAGGTATAGAAATAGATCCTTCCAAAATCAAAGCTCTGATCGAAATGCCACAACCTCTAACAGAAAAAGAAGTCAGAGGATTCCTGGGAAAAGTACAATATATAAGTCGATTCATATCGAAACTTACGATGATTTGTGAGCCTATCTTCAAGAAACTCAAGAAAATAGACCACACCATGTGGGATGATGATTGTCAAAAGGCATTCGACCGAATCAAGGAGATATTGGCTAAACCACCAGTGCTCATGCCACCACAACGAGATCAACCTCTTGGTTTATATCTCACGAAGAAGAAACGGCCATGGGTGCCATCTTTGGCTCAAAGCGTAGGAAGTGAAGAAAGAGCTATCTACTATCTTAGTAAGAAGTTCTTGGAGTACGAGTGCAAATACTCACAACTCGAAAAGACATGCCTCGCTCTTATGTGGGCAACGAAGAAGCTATGCCATTACATGCTTAGCTACTCTGTCAAAATATACTCCAAAATGGATCCAGTCAAATACCTCTTCGAGAAACCCGTCCTCAACGGACGTCTAGCAAGATGGACACTGATGCTCTCAGAATTCGACCTCAAATACGTGCCACTAAAAGTTATAAAAGGTCGCGTCGCCGAATTTTCGCAGAAAATCTATCAAGACTCAAACAATAACCTATACTTTGATGGAGCATCGAACTTAAGAGGATTAAGAGGATTCGGAATAGGAGTGTTGCTCATTTCTCCTGAAGGCAAGCATACGCCAATTCTTTGTCAAACTCGACTTCGAGGTGACAAACAATCTTTGCGAGAATACAAAGCTTGTCTCATTGGGTGCAAGGGCGGTGAGCTTAGGCATTAAAAACCTCCGAGTACATGGGGATTCATCACTAATCATCAACCAAGTTACAGGATCTTGGAAAATCCGAAGCGAAAGCCTCGCACCTTATCAGGCTAAAATAGACCAAGTCGCTCAATTCTTTGATCACGTAACCTACCTACACCTACCTCGGGAAGCAAATCAGTTTGCAGACGCTCTTGCGAAACTTGCATCTCTGATTAATATGCCGGATCACATGATGGAAATGCCTTTGTGCATCGAACGACGGTCAGAGCCGGCTTATGTCCACCAAATCACCGATGAAGAAGAGATCGCACAGGAACCCTGGTTCCAAGGAATCCTTAATTTTAAGCTTAATGGTACCTATCCACCGGATATGGACAAGAGGGGACAACGTGCTATACGCCTACTAGCTTCCCAATACGTTCTCATGCAAGGAGAATTATACAAAAGAACACCTCTTGGTATAGTCCTACATTGCCTTGATCATTCACAGGCACGAAAGGTGATGGAAGAAGTCCATGACGGAGAATGCGGTCCTCACATGAGTGGGCCTATGATGGCAAAGAAGATCACACGTTTGGGGTATTATTGGACCACAATGGAATCCGATTGCATCAAATACGTAAGACATTGCCACAATTGCCAAATCTTCGGGAATGTACAACATGTCCCTCCTTCGGTACTTTATACAATGACATCCCCTTGGCCATTTTCTGCATGGGGAATTGACATAATCGGGAAGATAACCCCAGCCGGAACAGGAGGTCACTGTTTCATTCTAGTAGCAATTGACTATTTCACCAAATGGGTAGAAGCGGCTTCCTACACTAGTCTTACAGCTAAAAATGTGGCAAAGTTCATACAAAACAACATCATCTGTCGATATGGTTGCCCACATGAAATCATTAGTGATAACGGATCACATTTCCAAGCTGAGACCGAGCAATTGCTAGCCAAATACAAGATTAAGCATCACCACTCTTCGCCATATAGACCACAGACTAACGGTGCGGTAGAGGCGGCAAACAAGAATGTTGTCACAATTCTCAAGAAAATGATCGACAACTATAGAGATTGGCCAGGCAAGATACCCTTTGCTTTGTAGGGGTATCGTACATCTATTAGGACGCCCACTGGGGCCACCCCTTTCTATTTAACCTACGGCATGGAAGCTGTACAACCAGTCGAGCTAGAAATACCATCCTTGCGTATTTTACTAGAAAGTCAAATCCCGGAAGCCGATTGGAAGAGGGATAGATATGAAGAACTCATCCTCCTGGATGAACGTAGGCTACGCGCCTTGCATAATGTCCAAACATATCAAGCACGTATCAAATGAGCTTTCAACAAAAGGGTTAGGCCAAGAAACATCAAAGAAGGAGACTTAGTGCTCAAATCGGTTAGAGCTCTTTTACCTGTCGACCCACGAGGAAAATTCAAACCTAATTGGGCTGGACCATTTCTAGTCAAATCCATACTCACAGGGGGCGCGGTTAGAATCACAGACCTAGACGGGAATGAGTTTTCAAACCCAACAAACCTTGACCAACTAAAACGATACTATGCCTAGAATAGGAACGAAAACGCGCCTCGCGTAACCCCACGTGTCGCTCTTGTGGCACTAAATAAACGGCCCCTGGCCAAGCTGAAATAAGCTAATGTCACTGTGCTCTTGCATTTTGACAAATTTGTCATCCTCGTATCATCAAATAAACTAAATTCGCACCTTCAGAGTAAGCAAAAGCTCATGCTTATTTTCTAAGTTCATTACAAGCTCTTGCTTAGAACAATTATTCTTTTACATTTACTCGAACTATGCGCAAGGGTTTGATTTCATTTTTTTAAGTGAATACGTAGGCAATCCTTCACAGGATTCAACCCGTTATATCTAAAATGTAAATAGAAAGACATTTGCATTGCATTTGAAATTCGACAAGAATAATAAATAGAGAATCACAACGGTTTCATAACCATTTAACCTTTTTTTATTTCATTCATTTTCTGATAATAATAGTAAGCTACATAATAAAAAAAAATAGAATAGGCTAGGATTCTAAAAACCCCACCTTTTTTACAACAACAATAAATAATAATAATCAAATAATAAATAAAGACTCGGGCTATTCCTCCATCTTCCCCTTGCCCTTGTCGTTCTTATCATATTTCTTGTCATGACCTCGAGCCGGACGCTCTTGCGCCACTTCAGACCTAATCACCAACGGTCTTTCTCGAGGCCTAGACTTTCCACTCTTGCCAATCACCATTTCCGCGACATGAGTAGTCTTTGGTTTCTTCGAAGGGTGAACAACTTGAAACCCGACTTCTTCTTCTCCCTCTGTCAGGTGCTTCTCTTTCTCTTTCTCTCCCTCGCGCACCTTGTAGTCAACAGGCTCGCGCTTCCTCAGTCTCTCGCGCTCTTCCGAAGTAGTAGCCTTTCTCCATCTCAGATAAGAATCCGACACCCACAAGGCATTGGCAAAGAAATTCAAGAAACACATGTTTCTTTGGGCCCATTTAATGGCCCACTCTCTTCGGCTCTCTGTAGTAAGCGCCATAGCAGTCTGCGGGATGGTGTCAAGCCTCGGGATCGTCTGTTTCAGCCCAACTTGTCTCATCAGCCTTTCTGGGAAGATGCACACCATAAACTCCAATCCAGGAATGCGCACGGACCTAGTGGATCCAAAGAAGACACTCCAGTAACGGATTTGAGGTGCCACCACGGTACGACCCACCTAATCAACGGGCCATCGTCGCTCTTCAGCTTGTTCTTCCAATAATCACAGACCCGAGTGAAGTCTACCATGTACAACCTCGTCCTCATCGCAATCGAGCGGGCATGATAGGAAAGCACATGAACTGGGGGCTCGATCAATCGGAGCCGTTCCATAAGCCAAACCTACCAAAAGCGGGTATTAGATATCAAAAAATAAAATAAAAAAAAATAAAAAAAAAAACGTCTTTTACCTCCAAAAGGACGGGGCTTCCCAAATACGGTAGATCGCGGTTGGATTTCCTACTATCCAAGCCCAAAATAATCTCCCCTAAGCATAAGCAAGCTGGGCTTCTGCGCAGCTCCATCTGCTCAACAAGGCCCAAATGACGGGGATCACCTCTCAAGTCTTCATCAACATGCCCTTGGAAGACATACACATGCAACAAGCAAAAGCCAAACACCCTCCGCCTAGCAACATGAGAAACAGTGGGGTCGGCCCTGTTGATGAATCGATCTATGAAGTCCAGCATTCTCACTCCCTTTGAGGTCACTAGACGGTCCACCTCAAGTCTAGTCAATCCAAGCAAGTCTCTAAATTTGCTCTTATACCCCTGCGAAGTAGAAGGAATGGCAGGCAAATGTTCGGGATCCCATTAACCAGTAGCAGCAATTTCTTCAGGAAATGGGCAAATATCACCTCCAGGGAACGCAAAAACATGGTAATTCGGGTCCCAATAGTCAAGGCAAGCATCCAAGAAAGATTTAACAACCTTGATGAGTTTTAAACTCAACAAAGACCCAAAATTATAAGCACCCATATCATGCTTCTCCAAATTCGAAAATTCGTTGGTCCATTCCTTCAAGCGGATCTCCAAAATATTCATGATGCAAAATTTCTTTTGAGAATTTTATGTAAATAGACGAAGAAGAGACGGAAGAATTATGTGAATAAAAGCCCCACCCGCGCTTCTATTTATACTAATTTCTGTTTCCAAAAATCCGTCAGAACAGGACACCTTGGGAGCAGGCGCAGCACGTGCTGCGCCTCTTCAAAGGGACGCAACTCATGCTGCGCCTCTTCCTCAGCTTCACTTCTGTGATTTCCGCGTTGGATCTTTCCTAATTCCATGACGAATAATTTCCTATTCCTACGGGTTATTATTTTGGTAAATACGAGAAGATTACCATGTTTCAGGTTTCCTAATTTCGCGGACACGCATTTCGATGCGACGTCGACATTTTTTTTTCCATTTTATCACACTTGTATATTTTCATTTTAGGAAGTAATTTTCATTTTAATTCATCATTTTAGAGAATAATTTTCGTTTTTAATATTCCTCATTTAATTCATTTACCTCAACATTTCTATATTAATTTCAATTTCTTAATTTCATTTCTACATTTCTAACTTATAGATTTCTTTTTTTTTTTCTTTTTTAGGGGGTAACCCTCCCTACCGTCCGGTCATTTCCGGCAAATTTTTTGCATTTTTGCATTCTTTTGAGTCACTCGTTTTGCGCTAATTAAGGCCATATGTATATATAAATGTATACATTGCGTGCTTTCTATGTAAATTTCGGCAGCATGACGGCGTAAACCGTCATCTACCAAACCTGTTCAAAACTAACCTGCAGATACAAGCAACACAACCCAGAAGCAAAGGCACTCAGGCCGTCGTATATACACCAAACAAAGGAAATGTACAACAAACTGGGGGCTCTCGCCCCAAACAAAGTCCAAAAAATGTTCAAAATCAAGGTCCAAATGTACAAATGTATAAAGTACGGCCAACAAACAAAAAGGTACACAAAACTACTGTTGGGCGCCCTCCAACTCTGCAACTCTTGCCGCAAGAACGGCGATCTCGGCGTCCCAAACCTCGAGCTCCCTCAACAAGTGAGTTGTCTCCTCCCGAGACTGGGTCAACTCTCGCTCCAACTTACGGTCACCCTGTAAACAATAAATCGGCTCATGTCAATCGATTCAAGCAAAATCGGAAAATCAAAAATCAAAAATGAAATGGGCGTAAGGTTCATACCTGACGACCTCGACCGCCAACAAGTGCCTCGATGGCAGTAGCTCGCAGCCGGTTGGCCACCATCCACAACGCCACGAAACGTGACGGCGCAACCTGCATTTTCAAAAAAAATTCTCAACAATTGCACAAACACAATCAAATGTGTTCTTACACAAAAGTTATACAAGTTAGAGGCTCACCCTCCGAATCAGATGCTGCCAGTCATCCAGGCCAGCATCCGTCACAGTTACGTCAAAGTCACGCAGCTCGGAGATCGTCGCCCTCTCGGTCGCGTCAGTGTACTCGAGGGTTTCGGGGTACTCTGGGGGCTCGATGCCCGCCGCGTCGACCTCCTGCAAAGACAAATGGTTCTCGTTAATCGATGATCTTTCATCATAATTCTCAAAATCAAATCAAGAGAAAAAGTAAAAGATGCTCACCACTAAAGACGCCAACCTCCCGTAAAGGAACGCCGAGTAGTCCTCGTCAGGCAGAAGAAACTGTGGACAGCGTCTATCTCCATGGGAGCTCTCCCAGAAGTAGAAGCCTCATCATCTGCAACATTAAAGCAAATTTAGGCCGCGTCACGTGACGACAAGCCTTGGTTAAGGGATTTTCGAGCCTTCAAAGCCCTAAAATCGCTCTCTTCTCGCCATCCTTGGCCATATTCCCACCAAACCGATCACTCGTGTGGTAATTTGGGTCAATTCAAGTCTAATTTGAAGCCTAGTCTCGGGTTCGAGCCGAAACTTCGGCAGCATTTCGTTATAACGGCGATTATGCCCTAGAAAAGTGTCCTGAAGAAGTTGTCACAAACCAAAATTCCGAGATGGTAGAAAGTTTACCCATCATTCAACGATCCCAAATATCAAGTTTCATCGCAAATGGGCAATCCTAAGGCTATTTTCGAAACAATTTACGGTTTAGTTGTGAAACCGTCTCAAATTTCACTCAAAGGCTCAAAACTCAACGAAAATTCGAGACAAATACATGGTTATGTTCCTAATATCACCTATTATCCATTTCTAATGTCAATTTCATAAGGCAAATGCGTTTGGGAGAAAAGCCCCAAAATTTCGATCAAATGGGTCATAAACCCTAATTTTTTCGGCTCAAAATTGGACAAATATGGATGATTAATGCAAGAATGAGACACATACCTCGATTAGTCATGATTAATGCAAGCTTTTGGATAAAACCTTGGCGGAAATGGTGAAGATTTGAGAGAGAAATTGTGTGAATTGTGTTTCGAACAAATGAACATATGCCTCCTGATTATCGCGTTTTTACGCAGAAAGAACACTTTGGGGAATAGACGCAGCAGGCGTTGCGCCTCTTCCAAGAGACGCAGCTCTTGCTGCACCTCTTCCTTGTGTTCCCTCCATACGGATTTTCAAAAATTCGTTATGAGTTCGTTATTTGTGCGCCTCTTCCCCGATGCTATTTTATTCTTTTGGGTCCGTTTGACGATTTTCTTTCATTCCGGCCCGCATTTCCAAGCCAGCAGCACACTGTCGCACGTTATTTATTCCTTCCAAGATCTTTCGCTTGTCACAACGGGCATTTATTCCTTCACAGAATTCGACACACCTTCATTATGTCTCCAGCGAGAGTAAGCGGATACACTTTCCCTCTCATGACAAGAAGAATAATTCCCAATCATGTCTCCAACGAGAGTAAGCGGACGTACTGTCCCTCTCAAGACATGAGGATTGACATCTACCCAAGCAGATTTCCCCTCAGCAGTTCCCGCCTGTGTCCTGCTACTCGCAATCGTTTCTCGAAGACTACCCAAGCAGTTTTCTCTCAGCAGCTCCCGCCTGTGTCCTGCTACCCACAATATTTCGTGTTTCCACGCAGAGTTCGACAAAGAGTCATTCTCCAGAAGTTCCCAAACCAATAGAGTTCCTATACCCAAGCTTTAGTTACCCTTAAGTCGAATTTATATTTGGCCTCCTTCCCGTTAATGCTTTCCTTTAGGGCCCCATACCCTAGCACAATCCTTATGTATCTTTTAGGTCTTAACCTTAGCTCCTATGCAACCCCGGAAGCATCTCGAGAAGAAGTCTCAGGTATGATCTCTTCTTATGGCTTGCGAGCCTCCTTACGTAGTCTAACGGACTTTAAACGACCCTCCCCGATAGTCGACACACTCTAAAATGTTCCCGATGACAGGTCCTTGGCTCAGACCCCTTGAGCCGCCTCGCGTCGCCATAGTCGTCAGGTTGTAATCTTCGATTGTCCTGATGGCTATACTTTGACTTTCGCCTTGTCCAAGCCTCAGTCAAAGTGGGGGCTCTGTAGATACCTCATTTCTGCACCTCTCGCAAACCACCCGGTGATGATTGGGCCGCATGTTTGATACGCGGAACGATTTGTGACAGTTCGTGAGATTATCGTCAAGTGATTGCTCAAATATTAATGTCTACCTCTTAGTTGTCATCTACGTCCCGATACGGTCATTTTGTGATAATTAGAGTACATTCGGAGTCCAAGGCCTAAAACCGTCTCCATTTTTCGATAACCGTTAAATCCCGAGTCGAATGTTGGAATGTTCCGGATATTTCTATTCCATATTTCATAAATTTTATCTTTTGGCAAACAATTTCCCGTAATATTCACATAAGATATTAAGGAAAACCAAATTATTTCCGTCCTACCATAACTCAAACACGGAAATCTTTCCTCCGCAGGAGGAAACCCCTTGGGAACAGGACGCAGCCCAGTCTTTGCGCCTCTTCCAAGAGACGCAGTGGCTGCTGCGCCCCTTCCCAGGCCCTTTTCTGCGTATTTCTCGTATCTTTTTCATATCTTTCCGAGATTCACTTCCAAAGAGTCTCCGAAACCCTAATTCCTCCACGTGATTAGTATAAATAGGAGCCTTCGCTCCTCATATTTTTCACGCGAGTGTCCGCCCTTCTCTTCTCCCTTTGCATTCTAGACTTTGTTCTTACTTTTTGGCGTCTACGTGCTTGAACTTTCGACCACGTAAGCTCGGATCCTTCTGAGTACCAGCCTCCCCGTTTGCATGACCGACCAATTAGACCAACTCCACATCAATCAACTTAATTAACTTAATCGTTTTCCTCTTACGAGGGCACTTTCTTTGCATTCGCGTCGAGCATCACTAATCGATATCATAGTCCTTCTCGTTTCGTCAACATGTAAGTCTGAGGGTGTATAATCCTTCTTTTATTTATTGTATTTATTTTTTGTAATCATCAATGTAAGGTTTATGTCGAAAATACCAATTAAAACCGATTTCTAAAACCATGCTTTAAAACCTCTTTTACGGATTTCCAGTAGATAACCGTCGAGAAAGGACGCAGCAGCTGCTGCGCCTCTTCGAAGGAGCACAGTTCCTGCTGCGCCTCTTCGTGAGGCTGCCGTAGTTCCGCTTCCTTTCTTCTTCGTTCGTCCTCTGTTGTTCGTCAAGTTTCTTTTATTTGTTTCGTTTGTTTGTTAATTCGTCATCATAATAGCATATAATTCACATGTATATTTATTATTCATCATTAACATATTTTAAATCATCACAAATCTGGCTTAAATCCCTTATAATCCAATATTTGCGGGTTTTCGTCATTAAATTCAATTCCGGGTTATAGAAATTCAATTCATCAATATTGAGTTTCTGGAATTCGTATTTGATATAGTTTTCATCTGTTATTTGTCATATCTATCACATATTCATCATTAATCCGTCATATCTAACTTAATTAATTGATTTAATTTGTTTAGTTTGTTAATATTTTTCACTCATGTAATTAATCCATCTTATGTTAATTCGTTTAATTCCGTCTCATCCATGTTTTACTGTTTTCATGACCCATTCATATGTTAAATAACCTATTAATCACTTTCATCCGAGTAAATAATTTAATCAATCATTAAATTCACCAACGAGTATTAACAACACGCAATTCCGGCTTCACAGCCAGAATTCAGGTCAGGAACAGACGCAGCGTCTGCTGCGCCTATTCCAAAGGACGCAGCTCTGTTGCGCCTGTTCCGGGTTGAATTCTGTCTCTGAACTCCGTTTTTGCCTTGACTTAGTTATTTAGTTGACGTATTAATTAACTAATAATCGTATTATCGCCTTCTGATCTGTTCGTAATTCATTCTATGATTTCTTTTTCTCAAATTATCCGTTTTAAAGGTGTTTTCGACATAAATCGCCTATTCCATTGTAATTATGTAATTTTCATTATTGCAATTTTCTTCATTGTATTTCTTTTATCGCATTTGTATGTTTTCACATATAAATCAACCCTAAATCCTACTTCGACCCAATTGTATGATAATTAATTGTTCACCAACCTAGTCTAATCTTCACATGCTAGGATTAAAACTTGGATGTTGCATTGCATGCATATAGCCTACGATATATCGAGTACGAATAACTTCCCTAATCATTAGTAGAGGCCGCTATCGAGGCGGGCGGGATTAGGTGTTCGATCAAAAGAGCTTCCTAATACGTACCCTCACCCCTTACTCCAGATATCTGTGAACACCCGTGTTCATTGGCATCCACGAGAGTCATTCTAGACATAGAATGCTAAGGGTAACGATTGCTTAGTGTTCATGTCTTTACTTTGTGTCTTGACATGTGACACGGCTATCGCAACCCCATCAAAGATAAAACCTAACGGTCTCAACTAAAATGTAGCAGAGGCAGTCGAGTATCGAATCCACAGGGAGGTAATGTAATTATAGCTGTCTATTTCTAATCCTACGGTAACAATTGGGGTTTGATTGAATTTTGGGTTCTAAACTACGAGATTTAAAGGAAAGAGAATAAAAGTAAAAGCAGTAGAGAGCAGGAAAAACGATTTAAACAATCAAGGAGAGAGGGACATGTCGGGATTTCGGTTCACTACGGTAGCCCAATAACTCAGCTGTAAATGACTCAGACGAACTAATGTGAGACGGGTGTTAAAAGGTCCTTTCGGTCCACTTTCTATCCTAAAATACCACTTACTTAACTTTCGTCCTCATTAGGGTAGTCTACTGTTTATAGCAGGCCTATTTAGTCCAATCTTTCGATCCAGGATTAATTTTAGCCAGTTTAATGGGTGACATAGAAGCGTGCACTCAACTAGGTCGGGAATTACAGTTAAATTGCTATAGTGACAGAGCCTCTTAATCAGTTCATCTAATTCATTCACTACATCGTCATATTTCTACCGCAGATCCCCTAATCCCAACATGAAGAAATTTAGCTACTCATAATTAAACTAACAGCAATTATAGTTCCAGCAGAAAACATAATGAATAAATAATAAAATGCAATAACGAAAATTAGGGCAAAGGAAAATAAGAACATAAAAGAGAAATTAAAGCAACAAATGATTATTATTATTAATAAAGGGAGAAGAAGGATTACAATCGGTGCGAATCCGGCGTAAAGAACAACTGAATCCGAGCAAATAATAACCCAAAGCAAAGCAACAGTGAATATAAAATAAGTAACGTGCTAAAGTTTCAGTAGTTTGATAGTCTGAAAGATAGTAAAAAGAGATGCCAATAACCTATTAAATCATAGGTTAAATAGCAAAACAAACAAAGAGTTTAGCGAAATAATTAAACACACAGACTGAATTAAAGCCCATTAGGACGAAACCACTCGATCGAGTGCATCAATAAACTCGATCGACCAACTTCTCAGCAAACATTACTCGATCGACCATCAGGTTACTCGATCGAGGACTTGTCTTGGTGCAGCTTACTCGATCGACTGGGAAACCCTCGATCGAGCATCAGGGGTGTATGAATCACTCGATCGACTGGTAAACAGCTTGATCGAGTGCTTTATCATCATTTCAGCTCACGTCTTCACCCAAGTGCCTCGTAATGCGTGCCACGACGCTTCCAAATGCAGTATCTCACTCTGAAATAACCTCGTCTCCTCTAAATGCATGCAAAAAGGACAAAAAGGAGTATGGTTCCACCACTTTCGCGATCATTCCTACAAAAAGGACAAAATACACCAAAGTAGCCAATTCGGGGCAAAATACCATAAAAACAGTATAGAATTGCATAGAAATACGTGCTGAAATAGGCTAAAAAGACTATTCATTAGGCACGTATCAAATCTCCCCAAACCAAACCTTTACTCGCCCTCGAGTAAACTCAAAACTAAACTAATGGAACGGAAACGATAACTCAGAGCTAGCTGAACTTGTCTACTTGTACCAGTTTAATGCAACAAAAATCAACAGTTAAAGCTAAGCAGTCGATACGCAAACGAATTATGAGCTGTTCAGAAATAAAGCTGACCTATCGACCTTGCAAGACCAACAAAACTGGACTCTCACGTGGTCACTCTTCTCTCACAAATTCCAACCGATAAAGTCCGTCACAGCCGAGGGTTTGCAAATAATATGGGAATAGTGAGGTTCAGGTGAGAAAAGGCAAAACATGTTATGGTAATGTGAAGGTAATAGCGTCAAGCTAGTTCTAACAGGACCATACTGAAACCATCCGGATCTCAACTGACTGAAGGACTAAGTACAGGTGCCCTTCTTTTGGCACAAAGCTCACTAGACTCAAGCACAATCTCCTAAAAAAATATGGGATAGAACGGAGGAGACAGACGGTCACAAACTTCCCTTTTTTAAACACCGTCTGAATTAACTAACTGAACAAACGACTCTTTTCGATTGTACGTCTTCAAACATCTTCTCAACTCTTTTTCATTTTCACAATCCTTTTTTTTTCTTTTGTTCATTGTACACGTGAATGCTCATCATTTTTTTCATTTCATTTTTTTTTTTGTTTTTTTTTTCTTTTTCTTTCACGTTTTCTTTTTTCTTTTTCAATACTTTTTCTTCTTTTTCCTTCCTCCTTCCTTAATACAGACACCAACTCCAAACGAGAATGACAAGCCAAACTGCAATGGGAAACATACCACAAAAGGACAAACTAACTAGCTTGACTAGGCAGGCTTAGTTTGGAATGTAGCTAATGGGCCAAAAAGGCAAGTTTTGGCTAATGTGGAGCTATATGGGTGAAAGATATAAAGAAAGGGGAATTTGCAAGACCCTCCCTGCATGTGACACCAACCACAAACCCGAATATGTGCATTTGACAAGAAATTGAATGTCATAAATGTGCAAATGAGATGAACATGCTATGCAAGGAGTACTACTCAAAATTCCTAATGAACTGGTCATGAATGTCACCAGTTATGGCTCTAAAAACACAGAATTTTTAAGTAGTTTGCCAATTTATAGGTCAAGTCTAAACGGTCAGCTATTATTTGAACAAAAATTCGTAGATTATGCGTATGACAAAGCTAATAACTATCAATAAAAGTGCAAGGCTCAAGTAAAATGACAAGTTATAGTGCAATTTCATCACGGGAATCTACCGTTCCGACTCAACCTATATGCAAAAGTAAACGTGAAATGTTTTTGAATTTTTGAAAGTTTTCAATTTTTTTTATTTTTTTTTTCGGATTTTTTTTGAGTTTTTATTGAAAATAAACAACAATGCAAGCGAGAAATTAAACGTGAATGCAAAACAAATGCAGATGCAGACTCAAAAGGATGCAATACCCTCCCCAAACAAAAACGGACAACGCTCTCGTTGTCCTCCAGCATACACCAGTAGAAATATGGGGGATGGGAGTATACAACCAACAAAATAAAAATAAAGGAGACAAAATAAAAAGAGTAAGAGGTACATACAAAGAACGCGAACTTCCCCAAACCAGCCAAAAAACCGGGGAAGTGAGTACACCAGTAGCTACTTGTCGTCGGCACCTCCATCTCCCTGGTACTCCGACCCAACAAAACGGTTTCCCCAAACCAGCAACAAACTAGGGGAAACTCTAATCGTCATCTCCAGGCTGATCCTCCGGACCTGGTGTGAACGGGGGGTCGCTCGCCTCCCCTCTGACAGCTTGCTGTGCCGCCTGCTCAGCCCGCAGCCGCAACTCTCGTGCTACCGGTGTCTCCTCCACCTCCTCCTCTGAGTCTGAAGGAAGTGGAGGGTACCCGTCCGCTGGGTATCGGTAGAAGGAGGGATGCGGCCACCCCTCTGGAATCGGTCGCCGGGCTCGGATATGGAACTCGTAGAGCGGGAATACAGCTAAGGCCATATCCCGTCTCATCTCAGTAAGGTACCTGCACATATCCAGAAGCAAGGCATCACGACGCCCTTGGTCCATGACCTCGGGCGCCCCTAAAATAGGAGGGCAAACGAAATTGGCCGGCAAGGCCGAACCAGAAGGAGGAGGGGTAAGTGGAGGTGCAGGTGTTGGAGTCTGTGTGGGTCCAGTCTGGGCCTGAGTCTGAGCCTGAGAGCTGGAAGTCGCTCCAGCCTCCCGCTTCCTCTTCCTAGAAGAAGAAGAAGGGGTGAAGGTAAGGTGGTAAGTGGGTGGAGGTGGCCTCGCTCCCTCAGCAGCAGACGGGAGCGGTGAAAGGGGAGGAAGGGTAGGGCACGGCAAGGTAACAGACGTGGAACCACAAATCTTCCACGTCCTCGCGCCCTTCACCTTTGGGAACCAGGCGAAGTCAGCCATGGCAGCCAAGTCAAGGTAAGCCCGCCTATCGGGCGCGAGTAAGTCCAGGCTCGTGGGGTAAAGATGGCGGGCAATCCTAGTCACTAGCCCGCCTTGACAACGAAGTCTTGTCCGCGTCCCAATTCCGTTCCAATCTTTGAGCTACCAAATAAGCAATGTTTAGAACAAACGGGGTACCGTAGTCAATGTTGAGGTACCCCGCGAGAATTGCTAGCTCAGTGTTGGTCACGTTATTGGGCTCAGGTCGCCCAAAGATGGTCTCTCCAATCAGTCGCAAGAAGTAACGGGGAGCAGGTAAGTGAACGTGAGCTCCCTTCCGTGCGGGGAAGGGAGTGTGAGAAAGTGCAGCCCAGAGTGGCTGAAGGAGATCCCGAGGTGGGTCTACGGGGCCGTCACTAACTAGGCCTAAAACCTCCCCAAACCTGGCCAAAGTCCAGTGGTGCGACTCATTGCGGAGTCGAAAGTGAATGCAAGGACTAGAGGGGTTGGCATCGTAAGAGTCGGTGTCAAAAGAGTAGGAGCTGAAAAACTCGTAAGTGGGGATACGAATAGCAGCTTCCTGCATGGTAATCAGACCCGACATACCTGTCCCGTTCAACAAACTACAGACCTCCTCATAAATTCCTAAGGTCTCTAGGTCAGTCCGCGCAAGGAAACGGGTGGAGGAGAGAGGGCAACGAAGTAAAGCGGCTAACCGAGTCCGGTGAGCCGTGGAAACAAAACGTACCGTGGGCATCCCTGGTAAAGGGGTAAGAGCTCCCTCTCCCGTAATAACAGCCCAGAAGGGCTGGAAGTAATGGCTAGCTGACTAGCCTGCTGATGCGGCCTAGGTGGCACCATACCAGGCGCCGGGAAACGGGGAATGAATCCTCTTTCCAGCATAGTGAGGGGCCTGGCAGGGGTAGAAGTGACAACTGAAGCCGCGGTGGTGACTAAGGCAGAGCTAGTGGCAACAGCAGTTGCCACTGACTCGGTCACGGGCGGACTGGAAGTGGTACTAGTAGAAGGTAAAGAACTAGTATCCATCCTGCAACATGGTAAAGGGCATGATAAGAGAAAACTACTGTTAACCGTGGTTAAAACAACACGTTAACCAACATGTGACAGCAAAATATGGCCCTATCAGTCGAAAAATTCGACTTGCAGCAAACAAAACCCAACAATTCCTCTGAGATTCAAAAAGCAGCATGTGAGTGGTGGTAGTGTGACAACGTAATGACTGCTAAAGGGGCTAACACAGCATGAAAACCGCATATGGAAGCGTATAAGACTTCTAGCAGTCGAAGATTCTGACTCACAGTACAAGATTTCCCAGTAATTCACATCAAGTAATGGCGATAGGGGACGGTAAAAAGCAGTTAACAACAGCAATAAGTAAGAAAGAACTGAGGTTAAACAAAGCAAGGCACAAAAAGACCGTCTGACAGTCGAAAAAAAATCGACTTAGGAGCCCTAATCGCGGAAATCTCGCGCAAAATTCGAATTAAACAAGCAACAAAGCGAGGAATTGGGGTAAGATCATCAAGCAAGCTAATTAAGGGCATATAAAACAATTAAGTCGAAAAAAATTCGACTAGACATGGATTTTTCGAACCCTAATTCAAAATCACCTCATGAAATTCGAATTAATCGAAGAGAAAATGCAAAGAGTGTGAATGAAACACTTACTTGATGATGATGATCCTACAATAGTAATTAAACTTCAAATAAACAAGCAACAAAGGCGGATTTTAATCGAAAAACCCGCAAACCCTAATTCCCCTTAAATATCGAGAAAACGAGCACAAATAAGAGGGAAAACAAGGGGCTTTTGAAGATTAATATGCAAGGAAGGAATTGTAGGTGGCGGATTTGGTGATTTGGGCAAGAAAATGGGGATTTGGGGGAGTGAAAATCGCAATTAGGGAGAGGGGTTAGACGGAATTAGGGTGAAATGAAATAAAATTAGGAAATAAAGAGTTTAAGGTAGAAAACTCCCGTGTCCACTGTACATTTCCACTCGATCGAGTGGTTTTTAATCACTCGATCGAGGACTTTTGATGTCCCCGTTGCTCGATCGAGTAAACACCCACTCGATCGACCAGTTCCTCTTTGGCTTTTCTCGATCGAGTAAACAGATGACTTGATCGACCATAATTCCACTCGATCGAGTACAAAAAGTACTCGATCGAGGACTTTTCCTCTCGTAGGCTCTTTGAATTTCGTCCTTTTCTCCTTGAAATGCGTGAAACGTCCCCAAACCTGCATAAAACATATCCAAGAGCTTCCCAAAAAACCAAATATGCAAGAAACACAGTCTATGGTCTTACGTAAACACTAAAAAACTGTCTAAACTAATTGTCCTAATTAAAACATAATAAAGTAAATTCAAAAGAAATTCAAAAATATCAATTACAAGGTGTTACACGGGGCATTTTCCCGTTTAATTCTCATCAAATTTCAGTAGCCCCTTCGTGGGCTTCTGACTGGAGGACGTCACCTAAGCAATACTGACCGACCTCTTCAGTTTCCATGAGCTTGAATCACTATTTGCCACAGTAGGAAGAATGTATTTCCAATCCACGTAGGTTCGAACTTTCTTCGTTCTCGCTCCTCTGTCATCTTCTTCGGCACCCTTGGCTCCAGTTTGATTGACAACAGTTGCACAACGTCCCTTGATAACTCCTTTATTGCTTTCATCTGTACCTGCAGCAAGGAAAACAGACGAACTTTCCTCCTTCTTGCTCTCGATTTGAGGCGGAGGGTTAACAATAGCAGCAATATTCTCCAAATTTTCATCTGGAGTGTCAATAATAGGAATAATAGAAGAAAGAGCATTGCAAGGCTGAGCTTGCATGGGAGCTCTCCGGAACTTGGACTGATAAAAAATCAGCTCCTCGTCCCCCACCTGAAAGGTCAAAGTCTTCCCCCTGACGTCTATAACGGCACGGGCAGTGGACAAAAATGGTCTCCCTAAAATAATAGGGGTGTGTGCATCTTCGGGGATGTCTAAGACGACAAAATCAACGGGAATAAAGAACTTCCCGATCTGAACAGGTACGTCTTCTACTATACCTAACTGCCGTGATAAACTACGGTCGGCCATCTGGACAGTCATGTTGGTGCAACTCAGTTTTGTCAAACCAAGTCTCTTAGCCATAGACAAAGGTAAGACACTTACGCTAGCGCCTAAATCGCATAACGTATTATCAATCAACTGCATACCGATATGACACGGAATCGAAAAACTACCCGGATCTGATTGCTTAGGGGGTAACTTATTTTGAAATAGGGCTGACCCCACCTCAGTCAAAGCTACGGTATCGTTGTCATTAATATTCCTCTTACGTGCTAAAATTTCTTTCATAAACTTTAAATAAGAGGGTATCTTAGTCAGCAATTCAGTGAACGGCACGGAGACTTCCAAGCTCTTCAAAAGTTCGACAAATTTGCCAAACTGTTGATTAACTTTGGTATTCTGTAGCCGCCTCGGGAAGGGAACCGTGATTGGTATCTCGAGCCCCTTGTTTCTCGCTTCCAAAGTGTCTTCCGGTGCAAGTTCAGTATCCTTTGGACGCCTCTTACCTCTGGAACGAGGTCTCTCCCATGATTTCTCGCTTAAACGAGCACTAGCAGGCTCTCGTATAAGCTTCCCATCATCTATATTACTCGATCGAACAACTTCTCCAGTCGATCGAGCAGTTTCTTTCGATCGAGCAGTTTCTTCTTCAAAACCAGTCGATCGAGTACACTTCCCACTCGATCGAGCAGTTTTTTCTTCAAAACCAGTGGAAAAATCACTCGATCGAGGGCCTTCTTCTTCAGTTCTACTCGATCGAACACCAGATTTTAGTCGATCGAGTAGTTCTTTTGTCGTGAGCCCTTTTCTCTTAACAGAACACTGTTCACCATCAGTTACAGCTTCCCTCGGGTCTGATTTCTTCACTTCTGGTCCCTCATAAGAAAGACCGCTTCTCAATTCTATCAGATGTACCGTCTCGTTTGGGTTCTTCTCGTTTTGAGTCGGTAATTGACCCGGTTTCCTCGAGGATTGATTTGCAGCAAGTTGGGCAACTTGAGTTTCAAGTGCCTTATGTGACGCGATTTGCTGTTGATTTTGTTGATCATTCAGCTGCAATTGCTTTGATATGGCTTGCATCATGGACTTGAGATCACCCATTTCGCTCACCACACTAGAGGATGACGCACCTTGGTTAGGAGGGTTGAATGATGGAGGCTTCTGATAGCCTTGTTGCTTCTGGTGTGGAGGAATATATGGCTGCTGCTGCTGATTCGGAGGTGCGGTAGGATTTTGTACATTCTGGCTAGTCCACCTCAAATTGGGGTGGACGTTTGGCTCGTAGTAACTGTTGTTCTGCCTGTAATGTTGGAAGGCAGCGCATGACTCATAGGAATTGGGACAATGATCGGAAACATGTCCGTCTCCACCACATCTTCTACAGACGAAAGGACCGTCTGTCACAGCATTAACCTGGTACATTCCCCCCTTGGAGGCTCCTCCTAACTCATACTTGTCGAACCTTGCAGTGAGGGCTTCAAGTGCAGCGACAGAAGAAGACTCAGCAGCTCTTCTTTGATTTCCTCTCGAGTTCCCATATTCAGCCTTGTGGATGGCCAAATCATCTATGATCTTCCACCCCTTGGTTGCTCCCAAGTTTTCAGCAAACCGGCCATTGGTCATGACATCCAAAATGGCTCTCTGATCATCATACAATCCATTATAGAAATGATTGCATAGACTCCACTTTTCGAAACCATGGTGCGGTATGGTACGCACTAGCTTCTTAAATCGAGTCCATGCCTCGTGAAAATTCTTGTCAGTCCCTTGTTTCAAGCTCGTTATCTGAGCTCTAATGGCAACAGTCTTTGATGCAGAAAAGTACTTCTTATAGAACGCTAAAGCCAATGAATTCCAATCGGTTATGGCGTGAGCGATTCGGTCCAAATCCCTATACCACTCCCTCGCAAAGATCGCGGAGTGAGAAGATGAACAAGGTTTCTTTTATCCGATCACCGTCACGCCAAGAGGTGGGGGTATGGAGCAGCGATAATCAATAAAAGTCTCCATGTGCTTCATTTGCATCCTCGTTTGCAGCCCCACCGAATCGATTCTTCTCAACCATATTAAGGTAAGAAGGTTTGGCTCAATTTCCGAGCTTCCCCGGTAGCTCGAACCCTTGTAAAGATCCTCACTGTGGGTTCGGAATGACTGGCAATGGTCGCTTCTTCGGCCATTTCGGGAAAGTCTGGAAAAATAACGGTTTCAACTGATGAATTAGAAACTGGAGAAGACGGTGGGTTGTCCTCGAACAGTTCGTTCTCGTAAAAGTTGGAACGAGAACTAGACTCTTCCTCTAACTGTTGATCTTGAAACAATCTCCTCCTTACGTGCAAAGATCTTTCAATCTCTGGATCGAATGGTAGTAGTGGACCACCTTGCGACCTGCGCATAAGAAGAAACTACAACAGAAAATAAGAATAGTCCAAGGAACGGGTGTCCCTTAGACTGAAAAGGACTAAAAATAAAGCAACTAATAATTTGAACAATTGCCTCCCCGGCAACGGCGCCAAAATTTGACACGGCTATCGCAACCCTATCAAAGATAAAACCTAACGGTCTCAACTAAAATGTAGCAGAGGCAGTCGAGTATCGAATCCACAGGGAGGTAATGTAATTATAACTGTCTATTTCTAATCCTACGGTAACAATTGGGGTTTGATTGAATTTTGGGTTCTAAACTACGAGATTTAAAGGAGAGAGAATAAAAGTAAGAGCAGTAGAGAGCAGGAAAAACGATTTAAACTATCAACGAGAGAGGGACATGTTGGGATTTCGGTTCACTACGGTAGCCCAATAACTCAGCTGTAAATGACTCAGACGAACTAATGTGAGACGGATGTTAAAAGGTCCTTTCGGTCCACTTTCTATCCTAAAATACCACTAACTTAACTTTCGTCCTCATTAGGGTAGTCTACTGTTTATAGCAGGCCTATTTAGTCCAATCTTTCGATCCAGGATTAATTTTAGCCAGTTTAATGGGTGACATAGAAGCGTGCACTCAACTAGGTCGGGAATTACAGTTAAATTGCTATAGTGACAGAGCCTCTTAATCAGTTCATCTAATTCATTCACTACATCGTCATATTTCTACCGCAGATCCCCTAATCCCAACATGAAGAAATTTAGCTACTCATAATTAAACTAACAGCAATTAAAGTTCCAGCAGAAAACATAATGAATAAATAATAAAATGCAATAACGAAAATTAGGGCAAAGGAAAATAAGAACATAAAAGAGAAATTAAAGCAACAAATGATTATTATTAATAAAGGGAGAAGAAGGATTACAATCGGTGCGAATCCGGCGTAAAGAACAACTGAATCCGAGCAAATAATAACCCAAAGCAAAGCAACAGTGAAAAGAAAATAAGTAACGTGCTAAAGTTTCAGTAGTTTGATAGTCTGAAAGATAGTAAAAAGAGATGCCAATAACCTAGTAAATCATAGGTTAAATAGCAAAACAAACAAAGAGTTTAGCGAAATAATTAAACACACGGACTGAATTAAAGCCCATTAGGACGAAACCACTCGATCGAGTGCATCAATACACTCGATCGACCAACTTCTCAGCAAACATTACTCGATCGACCATCAGGTTACTCGATCGAGGACTTATCTTGGTGCAGCTTACTCGATCGACTGGGAAACCCTCGATCGAGCATCAGGGGGTGTAGGAACCACTCGATCGACTGGTAAACAGCTTGATCGAGTGCTTTATCTTCATTTCAGCTCACGTCTTCACCCAAGTGCCTCGTAATGCGTGCCACGACGCTTCCAAATGCAGTATCTCACTCTGAAATAACCTCGTCTCCTCTAAATGCATGCAAAAAGGACAAAAAGGAGTATGGTTCCACCACTTTCGCGATCATTCATACAAAAAGGACAAAATACACCAAAGTAGCCAATTCGGGGCAAAATACCATAAAAACAGTATAGAATTGCATAGAAATACGTGCTGAAATAGGCTAAAAAGACTATACATTAGGCACGTATCAACATGACACGAGGTATTCGAACGGTTCCAATTTCCCATAACAATTGGTGGCGACTCTATACAAAAATGCAAACGCTTGTTTCTCTTTTCCTCCTAAGCGCCCCCGTGGGCCCCCGCTGTCCACAGTATGATGCGTTTATATCATGATCAAGCCCTCAATCAAGGATCAAGGTTTTACAACTGTTAAAGTATTATTCAAGCATTAATGAGAATATGAAGCTCTTTTAATGATTAATCAAGCTTGAATAATGAAGAAGCCGACATTCGAAGATCTCCTAAGAAGATTAGAATAGTGTAGGTGGTTATCTCGTAATGTTAACGTAAGAATGCACTTCTTAGATTGGTAAAGTTATAGCCTCACAGCTATAACTTTGCTTATATAAGAGCTCAATGTTATAGCTCTTCTACTATAACATTGAGATGTGAAGTTTATATAATACACGACAAAATTAGTTTTTAAGTTGTTTTTAGAAAACTGTTTTTATTCTTTTAAATGTTTTTAGTAGAAGTATTTATTTTACAAGGAAGCTTATATTCATATTGAGTGTGGTTTTATTATAAGCTTATAATCAGTAATATCTTGAATCAAATTATGAGTTGAGTCATATTACTAATTAGGGTTTCTAATACTACACACTCTAAGACCCTAAATCTAACCTAATGTCAAGCTAAGGTTTTTACGAAAACAAGGCCTATGAGCCGTGTGGACTCTCGTGTAAACTTGATAATATAATTTAAGTATTGTTAAGATTTTATTCTCCAGAATTATCTTAACATGTCTTTTATATTTAGCATGATATGGTTATATATGATAAGATATTTTTGTTATGGAAAAATATTATCATATCTTAAGATTTAAGGAAAAGATAATAGGTGAATAATTGGCAAAATTATCTTTAAGTTATTCTCTATCTTTTCCTATGATTATAAGGATAGAAATAATAAGATATGATTTGTTTACATATCATTTATTTCGGCCATCTAGGGTTTCGGTGATACCGTGAGTCCTGCTTTCCCTTGTTCTATATATACTCTACACTTTGCAAAATTTAAAAGTCAGAGGTTTTAAACATAACTTTGATTTATTTTCAAAAAGCAAAACCCATGTTTTAAAGCAAAAACCGTTTTGTTATTTTTCGAAAAACGGTCGTGTGATTTATAAACTTGTGCATTCGTTCTTTCGTTATCGTTATAAGATAATAGTTCTTAATTGATTTCTTACTCGTTCATTAACGTGAACTTTTAGTAGAATCATTAGTGTTTTCTTTTTAGCGTAAGTTAGTCACTCAGGTATTTAACGGTACTCACTTGAGTTACAACTAGGGTTAGTTGTACGAGTTGGGTTAGTAAATTTGTAATCCGTAGAAAGGTACAAAATTTATTAATCGAGAATAGTGGACGTATGTTTTGATTTGTGAAACTGAACCACTTCAAAAATCGTGTGTGTCTCTCCCTTCTCTTTCGTTTGTTTCGTTTTATTTACGTTTTGTCTTAATTCGTTAATTAGTTAATTAGTTAAAGTTTAATCATAAACTTTAAATAATTAATTATATACTTACAATCGAAAAAGTGGGCTAAGTTTTTTAATCCTCAATTCACCCCCCCCCCCCCCCCCCTTTTGAGAATTTCGGCTTTTGATGGACTCCTCAATTGGTATCAGAGCCTCGACTATTGATTGCCTAACAGCAAGTACACTTGATCCGTCTATCTCTATCTTTTATTTTTTTTATTCCGCTGCCTATCACGTGATAAATGGATTCCAAATACCTCAAGTGTCCCGTCTTTGATGGGAAGAATTATGTTTATGGAAGAAAATGATGACTCACTATGTGAAGGGTCATGATTGTGAGTGCTCGAGGATTATCCAAAACGGACCGCATAAAATTTTGGTTTCATCCACTAAAGGCACTACCTTCGAGAAAATGGAAGAGGATTATGTCAAGGCTGACTACAAGAAGGCCGAAAAGAATTCTAAAGTAATAAGCCTATTGCAAAATGGCATAACTACTGCAGAATTCGATCACTTCTCTTCTTGCTCAATGACCAAGGAAATATGGGATGGCCTTGAACTAGCTTATGAAGGTACTTCCATTATTAGGAGGCACCGCATAGATATGTTAATACAAAAATATAAGCTATTCAGTATGGAGATAAATGAGTCCTTAGATAGTATGTCCGCACATTTTTCAAGCATCATAAACGAATTGAAAAACCTAGGAAGTTAAATCAATACCGAGGATATTGCAAGAAAGGTTCATAGGAGCCTAACTAAAAAGTGGTGCGCCAAGGTCACTGCAATGGAGGAATCGAGAGATCTTAAGAGCTTACCCTATCAAGAACTCATTGGTGCGCCCATGGCCCATGAACTCACTCTAATTGCTGATGAAGCAGAACTGAGCAGAGGTAAAAATATGGCTTTGAAAAGCGAGGATGTCAACTCCGACATAGAGGATGAGACCATATTATTTGCTCGTCGTTTTAAAAATAGAATCTTTTGAAACAAGAAAACAAAATCTTCTGCTAATAATAACAAGTCTTTCAATAAGAAAGCAACATAGTCTAAATCGTCATTTGCCAACAGAGGTTGCTTCAAGTGTGGAGAATCTGATTATATGATCAATGATTGTCCCACATGGGAGAAAATTAAAGACAAGACAAATCGTGAGAAGACAAAGAAGGAGTTCAAGCAAGTAATGATAGCTTCGTTTTGGGGAGATCTTGACTCAGAAGATGATGAAGGATCTGAAGATGACAAAGTAGCAAATCTTTATCTCAGCAGCGTCAGTCTTGAACTAATTTCTGACAGTGACGATGGTAGCACGGATTCTCACTCAAATTACTGCTTTCTAGGAGAATCAGATGAAGATGACGATGATGAGGTTAGTTATCTTGAACTCAAAAAGCGCGTTAAGAAACTATCTAGAAATGCCCTAATTAAATTCTTTGAGCAATCCCTCGACAAATGTCATGAACAAGATATGGAACTAAAGGATCTAAAAGAACAGATTCTTTATATTGCTGAGGAGAATCATATTCTAAAGGCAAAAGCTAAGAAGTTTAAATCTAAAGTTCCAGCTGATAAAGCTACAACATTAGATACTGCTAATGCTGAGAAGAAGGAACTAGAGTCTAAAGTTATAGCTAATGAAGTTATAACTTCAGATCTAAATCTTAATATTAAGCATCTTTAAGCCAAAGTTATTGCTAATGAATCTATAACTTTAGAACTTAGAAAGGACAAATAATTCTTAGAATCTAAAGCCACAGCTGATGAAGCTGTGATACTAGATCAAAAGAAAGAAATAGATTCTCTTCACAAAGTAATTGAAGGAATCTAAAACGGAGATGATCAATGTTAAGAGACAACATTCGGATGTTGTATTTATTCTTAACAAAAGGTTCCAAGACCTTCGTGAAAATTACAAAAAGGATAATGACGTTAATCACACGAAATGTCTTGAGGAAATTAAAACCCTAAAGGACTTACTCCTATACGCAAGAAATGTCCATGACAAATGGGAAGGTAGCACCAAAGTCCTAAACTTCCTAACTGAACAATCTGACAATAATATGAAGATGAGCTTAGGACAGGAGTGCTACAGCCGTAGAGAACACTCTAAATGCAAATTAACACCTTCTGATCAGGATTTCAGAAAAAGAAAATATGATGATCTTCCTGAATACCTGATTTACAATTATTGTGGTCATACGGGTCACATCCAAGACAATTGTGTCAAACGTGTACAAGATATGTGAAAGAATACTGAATTTGTTAAAATGGTTGACGCAATAGTTGAGCATTATGAATCCCCTAAAGATGAACCTAACGAAGAAAAGAATAACAACTTTCGTTGGTTCTACGACATGGCCTTTGACTACACTAAAAGCCATAGTACGTCACAAACTCCTTGTCAACCTAAACAAAGTAGACCTAAACACAAGGAGACTAGATATGTGAGACGCAGTGAGTCCCTAGACCTATAAATCCTCCTAAATGAAACTACCCAAGGTTTAGAAATACGATTATTAGACAAGTTTGGGTACGAAAGGATTTAGTGTATAAATTAACTAACCATAAAGGACCCAACATAGCTTGGGTATCTTAAAACTGTATCTAATCCTTTTGCAGGTAATGGTGAAATAAAACAACCAATGGTATCTTAATAGTTGATGCTCAAGACACATGAATGGAGATGAAAGTTTGTTTCTTTCACTCAAGCCTTTCTATGGAGGAAAGGTAACATTTGGGGATGACAAAAAGGGCGAAGTGATTGGTGTGGGCAAAATTTGAATTTCTAAATCACACACAATCAGTGATGTTTATCTAGTGGATGGTCTCAATCATAATCTACTTAGCAAATCTCAACTATGTGACAAAGGTAACAAGGTTGTATTTCATGCAGATTTTTGTCGCATTATAATTGAAGGTACATGTAGTATTATTCTTGAAGGCCATAGAAAAGGAAATGTGTATATGGTAGATTTAAATGTTGTGCATACTAACTCTTTTTCTTGCATGAAAGTTAAACTTGATGATCCTTGTTTGTGGCAGAAACGTTTTGGTCACATTATCTCACCTATTTTGAATAAACTCAAGAGATGGGACTTGGTTGAAGGACTACCTAAAATTAGGTTCAATCAAGAGAAGATGGGTGACACTTGTGCTCGATGCAAACATGTAAGATCATCGTTCAAGCATAAAAGAGTGGTAGGCACGAATCAAGCCCTGGATTTGATACATATGGACTTGTGTGGTCCTATTAAGGTAAGAAGTACAGAAGGATCCAGGTACGTCTTTGTCCTCGTAGATGACTACTCAAGGTATGTAGACCACTAAACAAACACTAGAAGATATGGCTCGTACAATGCTTGTTTAGTGGTCTACCTCGTAATTTTTGTGCTGAAGCCATTAGTTCTTCACGTTATATTCATAACCATGCTATGATAAGACCTATCCTAAAGAAAACCCCTTATGAACTTCTAAGAGGTCGTAAACCTAATATCTCTTATCTTGATTGTTTTGGGAATAAGTGTTTTGTTCATAACAATGGTAAAAATAGGTTAAGTAAGTTCGACCCTAAAAGTGATGAGGCTATTGTTATAGTTTATTCGGATCATAGCAAGGCTTATAAGGTTTTCAATAAAAGAACACTTTGTATTGAAGAAAGTATTCATGTTATTTTTGATGAAAATAATGTGTTTGATAAGCCCTTACAGGATGAGGAAGAAGACATGGATGAACCTGACTTTCGTCTTTCCAGAAATGATCCTCCGGACTTGGAAATTGAGGACAAGGGGAATGAAGGAACAAATGATGAGCTTGATCTTTCTACAAATGACAAAGAGAAGAGAACTAAAGTTATAGTTGATGATACTATAACTTTGTCTCAAGATAAGGGTTCTCAACACAATGTTATTGCTAATGCTACTATAACATTGAATCCAAATCAAGATAATGAGTCTGAAGTCATACCTGACTCGACTATAACACCAAGATTGGATTCAGAGGAAACGTCCTTAACTCTATCCAAATGAAGTTGAATCAAGTTCAAATGCTGAAGAACCAAGTACTTCAACAAAATGGAAATATAAGAGTTCACACCCTATGGAAAGCATACTTGGTAATATTAAAAAGGACGTTCAAACGGGAAGATCCTTGAACAATTTCGGCTCTTTCTATTCGTTTCTATCAACAATTGAACCAACGAATATTAAGGAACCTCTCGCAGAATCAGATTAGATTATAGCTATGCAAGAACAGCTTCAACAATTCGAACGGAACAAAGTTTGGCACTTAGTTACTAGACCCAAGGATCAATTTGTAATTGGAACTAGCTGGATGTTTAGAAATAAACTAGATGATGTCGGGGTCATAGTTCGAAATAAGGAAAGATTGGTGGTATAAGGTTATAATCAACAAGAAGGAATAGATTATGACGAGACCTTTGCACTTGTAGCTCATGTTGAAGCTATTAGACTTCTGATAGCATTCGCAGCTCATAAAAAATTAAGCTCTTCCAAATGGATGTCAAGACAGCGATTTCTAAATGGGTGCCTACAAGAAAAAGTCTTCGTAGAACAACCTCCTGGATTTATGGATAACTAATTTAAAGATCATCTCTTTAAATTAGACAAGGCCTTGTATGGATTGAAGTAAGCACCAAGGGCCTGGTATGACAGATTATCAAAATTTCTACTTGACAGTGGATTTAAGAGAGGATTTGTAGATAAGACATTATTCCTAAAAACCGAGGAATCTGATCTTTTGGTTGTTCAAGTCTACATTGACGATATTATTTTTGGGTCAACTAACCGTAATCTATGCAAGTATTTTTCGGAGTTGATGACTTCCGAATTTGAGATGAGTATGATTGGAGAATTGAAATTCTTCCTAGGTCTACAAATTCAACAAACTGAGTAAGGCATCAAGATTCATCAACAGAAATATATTAAGGAGTTAATTAGAAAGTTCTGAATGGAAAATTCCCATGTTATGTCTACTCCAATGGTCGTAGACAAGAAATTGACTTTAGATGAAGACGGTAAGTCTGTTGATGAAACAGCTTACCGAGGAATGATTGGGTCATTGCTTTATTTAACTGCAAGTAGACCGGATATCATGTTTAGTGTATGTGTTTGTGCGAGATATCAATCATCTGCCAATGAATCGCACATGACACCCGTAAAAAGAATCTTACGATATCTTATTGGGACGTCCAAACTATATCTATGGTATCCTATGGAATGCCATTTCGATCTTGTCGGATATTCAGATGTCGATTTCGCAGGATATTCCTTAGACAGGAAAAGTATGTCAGGTGTTGCCACATTTGTTGGACCTTGCATTATCACTTGCGGTTCACAGAAGTAGAATTCAGTTGCCATTTCAACAGCAGAAGTCGAACATATTGCACCAGAACTGGTATGTACTCAATTTTTATGGCTTAAGCAACAATTAGGTGATTATGGTGTTAACGTAGGTTGTATTCCTATTTTATGCGATAATACGAGTGCTATTATAATTTCTAAAAACCCCGCGCAGCACTCGCGTACTAAGCATATTGAAATTAGACACCATTTTATACGTGACCAGTTGAAAAAGGGAATATAAAACTCTAATTTTGTAGTACTGAAAAACAATGGGCAGACATTTTGACAAAGCCTTTAACTAGAGGACGTTTTGAAACTTTAAGGTTGGAAATTGGTTTAATTGGTGGCTCCTAAGCTTCTATAAATGTTTAATATCTCAATGATTGATTAGTATAAGATAAAATTGTATGACTGTATCCGTATGTTCCGTTGTATGAATATTTTCGTTTTATAAAAATTTATTTATCGTATATATTATATCTGTATTTAAGTCATTATGGTTCATGCAAACTTATTCTCTTAACAAATTAAGATACACCAAATCTTTTACTCACCAATTTCTATTCAAAATCTTTTCCATTTTTTTTCTACCAAAATTCCGTCCAAAATTATTTATTTCCAATTCCCTTATACGAAATATCTGCCATCTACATCCGTTCTTTTTATTCCAAATCTTTACATAAATCTTTACCAAATTAGTTTCCTAATTTATGTAAACATCTAACCCTACCCCTCACCCTCGATTCCCTCCTATATCTACCCCTAACCGTCGATTTTTGGTCTTAGTAAGTCAAAGCCTATTCTCACTTTTTACTTTTACCTTTACCAAAATCATACTCCATCTCCATCATCATCATCCGTCCCTCAAACATGTCACATCACCATGCATGTACTCGTTCCTCCACCAGGAACCACCACCAACCATGACCATGCAATCAAACACAACCACCATCATCTCATCAACCTATTTCCCTTACATTCACTCCAACAACCCAACATCAATAATCACCTTCCTCCTTGTTTCATGGCCGGGATGAATCGGTTTCAAAGGGAAAAAGGAGACGGTTAAATAAGGGGAAGAATAAGGTTGTAGCAAATGATATTGGGGAACGTAGTGAACCAGAGGTTGTTATTCGGGATGGAATTTCGAGAACTCTGTTTCGAGAGCCTTTGAAGAGTGCAACCAAACCGGATTACACCATGTTCGAATGACCTAGAACGATAGTAGCTTGGTTTCTCGTGTCTTACAACATTTTATACATGGCGGAAGGTACTATCCCAAATCTTGGTTGTCTAATATTCCATCATTAAAATTCTTTGTGGATTTTCGTGATTACCAAGGACTGAATGACGTTAGCCGGTTCTCAGGTCCTACTTACCTGATTCAGGTTGTTCAATTCTTTGCCACGGTGAAGGCTAATGGAGGAGTGCTGCATGCGGTTGTTAATGGTGTCGACATCACTGTCACCATCGTTAATTTCTCCTATGCATTCAAGGTTCCTCATGATGGAACCGAGATCAACCCGTGTAAAGAATGGTCTAATGCGGTGATGATCAACAGTTGATCATTGAGGTATTTTGATGAGCATGCTTCGGAAAATAGCAATATCTTGGTTCGTCCTCTCGCCCCCAAACTCAAGTTCTTTTTGAAGTTTTGTGGAACACAATTGTTCCAAGAAGAGGAGGATATGACAAGGTGTCTAGCTACGAAGCTATTTTATTGTATTTGTGGTTAGAAGGTAGGAAAGTGAGTTTGGCTTGTCTAGTATTTAATCGCATTGTCCAAACTAGCTTAACTGTGACTAAAGAGAAGTATTGTACTACTCTTGATCTTCCGTATGGCATGTGGATTTCTAGGCTATTGGAAATTAAGAGGGTTGTGAGTCGGGAAAGTTATGGTGTGAGTGCTAAGGATGGTATGTGTGACCGTGTTATTAAGTTGATGGGGCTCGATTTTGATGGGCCTGATTTGGTGTTTTCTAAGGGGAATGATAAGGTAATTAGTGAGGTTGGAATGACGAGTGTGGAAGCTAGGCTTGACTCGTTTATGGGGTCTGTTATAGCAAAACTTGTGGAACAAACGGCTGCCTTGACTGTCGTGGTCTCCGGTGTTGGACACGGGTCCACTGCAGGAGATGTTTCTGATCCACGGCTTGTAGCCTGGATGGAGGGGATTGATGATAGGCTTCAGAGTTTGGAAAGGGGATTAGTAACTGTCCGTGATGAAGTCTTTAGCGATGGTGATCGTCTCACTTTTCTTACAAGTCAAGGAAGTGCTTTGGTCAAAGACGGGAAAAATCTCAAGGTGGATCAAGCATTGACGTTGGAGGCCAAGAAGGCATTGTATTTAAAGGTTCTCAACTTTGAGACAAGCCTCACTGCCCAGGATAATCATGTTCTTAGTTTGTTTGATCGTCTTGATTCGTTAGAATTCCGTACTCGTCCTGGCTATGTCAATCCTCACAACATCCGCCACCCTTAAACCTCTCCTGCACCTCCCCTGTTTTCGTCCTTCCTTTGTTTTCCTTGCTTCTTTTGCTTTCTTTTGTTTCCTTTGGTGTATTTTGCTTTCCTCAAATAATTTGTTATTCGGCCCATTTTGGCATACAACTTGTTATTCGGCCCGGTTGCTCTAAACATGTTATTTTCATTCGGCGCATTTCACTTTAAAACATGTTCTTTTGGTTTGTATGCTACAATAATTTCGTAAGTGCTTATGGTTATTTACGGTTTATTTGTTTTTATTAATCGTCTTTATCTTATGCCTCGTCGTATATTATTCTGGTCATTTTATGTTTGTTCTTATCATTTCGATGATGTCAAGAGGGAATGAACGACCAAGGTAAGCATTTGCCTATGCTTACTCCTTGTCAAAACCAATTGTCTCATAGGGTCCTTAATGTTTTGGTCTTGTATATAATTGTTTGCTCTTGCGTTAATCTTTATCTATAAAGATGACGGGATTATATTGAGGGGGAACTATATACTTAGTCACAATTTTAGGAGACTTGCCATCATCAAAAAGAGGGAATTTTTTGGACCATATAAATATATGTTTATGTTTTGATGATGTCAAGAGTACTTGATATTTTATATACTCGTTGCACGTAATTGTTTGTTTAGTCTTTTAGATTGGACTTACTAATCGCAAGCATTAAGGAATTATGATGGAAGTATGTTGCGTTTATATCATGATCAAGCCCTCAATCAAGGATCAAGGTTTTACAACTGTTAAAATTATTATTCAAGCATTCATGAAAAGATGAAGCTCTTTAATGATTAATCAAGCTTGAAAAATGAAGAAGCCTACATTCGAAGATCTAATAAGAAGATTAGAATAGTGTAGGTGGTTATCTCGTAATGGTAACGTAAGAATGCACTTCTTAGATTGGTAAAGTTATAGCCTCACAGCTATAACATTGCTTATATAAGAGCTCAATGTTATAGCTCTTCTACTATAATATTGAGATGTGAAGTTTATATAATACACGACAAAAATAGTTTTTAAGTTGTTTTTAGAAAACTGTTTCTATTCTTTTAAATGTTTTTAGTAGAAGTATTTATTTTACAAGAAAGCTTATATTTATATTGAGTGTGGTTTTATTATAAACTTATAATCAGTAATATATTGAATCAACTTATGAGTTGAGTCATATTACTAATTAGGGTTTCTAATACTACACACTCTAAAACCCTAAATCTAACCTAATGTCAAGCTAGGGTTTTTCACGAAAACAAGGCCTATGAGCCGTGTGGACTGTCGTGTAAACTTGATAATATAAGTTAAGTATTGTTAATATTTTATTCTCCAGAATTATCTTAACATATCTTTTATATTTAGCATGATATGGTTATATATGATAAGATATTTTTGTTATGGAAAAATCTTATCATATCTTAAGATTTAAGGAAAAGATAATAGGTGAATAATTGATAAATTTATCTTTTAGTCATTCTCTATCCTTTCCTAAGATATTAAGGATAAAAATAATAAGATATGATTTGTTTACATATCATATATTTCGGCGATCTAGGGTTTCGTTGATACCATGAGTCCTGCTTTCCCTTGTTCTATAAATACTCTACACTTTGCAAAATTTAAAAGTCAGACCTTTTGAGCATAACTTTGATTTATTTTCAAAAAGTAAAAACCGTGTTTTAAAGCAAAAACCGTTTTGTTATTTTTCGAAAAAGGGTCGTGTGATTTATAAAGTTGTGCATTTGTTCTTCCGTTATCGTTATACGATAATAGTGCTTAATTGATTTCTTACTCGTTCATTAACGTGAACTTTTAGTAGAATCATTAGTGCTTTCTTATTAGCGTAAGTTAGTCACTCGAGTATTTAACGGTACTCACTTGAGTTACAACTAGGGTTAAATGTACAAGTTGGGTTAGTAAATTTGTAATCCGTAGAAAGGCACTAAATTTATTAATCGAGAATAGTGGACGTAGGTTTCGATTTGTGAAACTGAACCACTTCAAAAATCGTGTGTGTATCTCCCTTCTCTTTCGTTTGTTTCGTTTTATTTACGTTTTGTCTTAATTAGTTGATTAGTTAAAGTTTAATTAATAAATTTTAATAATTAATTATATACTTACAATAAAAAATGTGGGCTAAGTTTTTTAATCCTCAATTCACCCCCCCCCCCTCTCTTGAGTATTTCGGCTATTGATAGACTCCTCATCAATTAAAACTTGTGTGACTAGTTCCGGGCATCTTGGAAACAGGGGATAAGAGATCGACGAAAAATCAAAACACGATCGACCATTTTAGCACACTTACTCAAAAAGAGACTTGACTCGTGAAGTAGGCGTGTGCCATTATGTCAAGTGAGGTTTGAAAATGACAAACTTTGAAATATTTATCCTCGGCAACTGTAGTGTAGTTGTAGGTGTTGGAGTAAGTGTCCCCGACAATAATGCGATCACAATTGTCGATCATATTGATCACATATTTAAATCTCAAATAAAGAATACGTGAGGGATGATTTATTATTTATAATCAACTGATCGTCATTAATCGGTAATGATTGGCTGACTACAGTTTGACATTACTGTCGTGTGACGGTGGTGGTCAGTTGATCCCTTAAGGTCACACCTAAAGGACAATTCCCTTAATGGATAAATTACCTAATTGTATGACGATACAAAATGATCAAATCCTTAAAAGTGAACAATTTACTTGTGAGTGAGAATATTGATATCTTATTGTAATGGGATTAAATAAGATTTATTTTAGTAATTGAAATACTTTATTACTAAAATTACTTATTGTTTGAGAAACAATAGAGATAAGAATGAATGGTTAATTATAATTACAAGATGTTGTGAATTATAATTAAATGACCCATTTTATTTATGTGATCAAGTATCACTAGTAAATTTATTGTATGTAATTTAATTAATTTATAAAATGATATTTATGTGATAAATATGCATTAAATTAATTAATAACATGTAACATACTAGATGTGACATATTGTGTGACAATTGACAAAATAAAATGATAGTCCATTTTATGGAGGATGGACCGAAATATGGAGGGAGTATTAGTGGGTTTTGGTTGTTTTATTTTATTTGATAAAATAGCATGATGATGCCTACCTACAACTAGCCTTACACCTACTCTTACACATCTTACACATCTATTTCTTGTGAAGACAAAAAGAGAATAAGATGCCCTTAGTTGGACTACTCCAACCGTGCTCCTCCTTTTTAATTAGAGAGATTTTGTTCTCTTATTTGATTCTTACACTTAACCATACAACAACACATGCAAAGTTGTTCTATATTCTCCTACTTCTCTCTAAACAAGTTTTAGAGTACAATAAATTGTTCATCCACTCTAATATTCTAACAAGGTTACTAGTGTAGTAATAATAACAGTATTAGAATACATTTTAAGGATACTAGTATAATAATCTAGTTAATTAGTATACTAGTTTAAGGATAAGTCTTGGGTGCAATCTAAGGAGGATTTCTATTCTTGGGATCTTGGAAGATCATCCATCATATTAAGCTCAAGAACAAGTGAAGGTAGGAGACATTCATTTGTGCCCATTTGTCCGAATTTTTGATGGTGAGAAAATGATTTTCTTATCTCTTCTTATTTGTTTTGCATGCATAAGATCTTTAAGTTTTTATGACTAAAACTTTAAACTAAAATATGTGATATTTAAAATATGTTTTCCAACAAGTGGTATCAGAGCATTATGGTTGTTGCATGCAAGATCGGGTTAGTTTTTCCGAGTTAATTTAATTAACAAATAAAACTTGTTATTTAGGATTTATGAAGATAAATCATGAAATAATTTTGCATTTTAAAAGTTTATGGTCCTAAGTGATTTTTGGTTTATTTATGGATTTTTATTGTTCATTTTATATAATATTGGCATTAAAATGTGATTTTTATGATAAAAATGTCATTTTTGGACGAAAATTAGCTAAACTTAGTATTTTTCAGTGATTTTTGGATATTTTTTCACATACAATATCTACTGATGGCCTGTAAAGTTTCATAAAAAAATGAGTTGTTATGCTCGAAATATGGATTTTTCAAGTTAAAATCGTATTTAAATGGGAAAATAGGTTAATATGAGTTATATTTCGAATATGGTCATAAACATTTAGTAAGTTGTCACATGCAATTTTACGAGATGTGTGTAAAATATTTGGCTATAATGAAGGCTTTACGCATGAGTTATGAATTTTTGATGAAAAATCACATAAATAGTGACTTTAATTAGTAAAAATGCTAAAACATACTTCATGACTAAGGAAAAACGTCACATGTTGCATTTTATCATATATTTCAGATCTAAAAATAAAAAGTTGATAAAAATAATTTTTCTCATATTTTTATGGTGATAATTGTTAAAATCGATAAACCGCAACATTGTTTTTCTCGATAAATTTTCGAAATTTTTAACCTAAGTTTTGAACATTATGAGTGTCATTGTATTTTCCAGAATGTTCATGAGTTTAAATTTCAAATTTTGAAATTATTTGAAATTTTTATGATTTAATTTGAAGTTTATGACATAATTTTGTATTTTAAGCCCATTTATGAACAATATTAAGAAATATAGGTTAATTATTGTCAATATGTTAGTGGAGACTAATTTTGAGACCTAAGTTGGTTAGGATAATTAACTTGTACATAAATATGAATTTATGTAATTATTGTGATTTTAAAAGGTTAAATCACGCAAATCCGTAAAAACCGATTAATATACGATATTGGTTCTTAAAGGCGATTTAGCATAAAATTGGGCATGTTCATACATATTATAATGCTGAATTTTATTTATGATTGTCATATTTTAATTTTATGTAATTTTTGAATTATGTAATTTTACTTAGTATGGCCTTAGTTATTTAATTGATATTACCCGAAATGTATGGGAATATCGATTCGGTTGTAATTTATTGTGATCTCGTATCACCGTTTTGTAATTTAATAGATTTATTTTTTTTAATTACAAATGTATAATAGGAAATTATGTAATTTATTTATTCTGGAGTACCTTGAAGATGGTGCCACTCGAGAAGGCGATCCACCAAAGAAAGTGTTGCCTTGAAATGCGTGCCAAGACCGAAGTTCAAGGGATCAAAGGAGTTGGTTTCCGATTCTGTAATAGTTTATTAGATTTCCTATTCTAGGAAGGCCATACTAGGATTTTTATTTATGCTTTGCATTTTATTTATATGTTGCATGCATCGCTAAATCGCCATAACTAAACATGCATTTTAATCGAGTTTATCGACCGTGTCAATTACAATTATCATAGTTCACCGCTTGTAACACCCCCATTTATTTAAGGGCCTGAACTAGGACTCCTCAGATAAAGAAGGATTTTACCATCTCGGGAATCCGAGGCAGTAGATAACAAAGAGAAAGATAAACAGTACTTTAAATTAAAACTTTATAATGTTTACAACGGAAATAAAACATGTCTTGAATTGAAAATAAAGTCTGACAACTAAACAAAACAAAAGTGGGCTAGCTCTAAGTCAGGTGATCCATGCTCTCTCCCTGCCAGCTCCCAATGTCTGAACAACCTGTCAATCTGCTCCCCATTAAAAGGATCATCACAGGCATACACGAATACACAGGGTCAACCGCGAGGTTGAGTAGGTAATACGATATAATAAAGAATGCAATGCTATGCTCCTCCATTCAACTCCATCACACACATCCCCCGGAACGCCCACCATACCGATCCCCATTGTAGACTATATATCGATCGTAGTCGATCCGCGACCGCTTGTTGAGGACACCAGGGCAAGTCCTGCAGAACCCGCCTGGGCCTTAATCATAATAATCTCATCTCCTCCAACTCCAACTCCGATGCAAATGCAATGTATGAAACGTATGAAACAATAATGCTCAACAAGGTAAATAAGATAATCAGATATGTCATATAATCACCAAACATGCCAACTCTTTATAATCGTAAGAATTCAATCGTTTATTCCCTACCTCGATCATCGCAGTCAAATAGTCGGGTGCTCAGTAATATTCCACAACAAATTCGCCCTCTGAAAGATAAATAAATGATAAACAATTACTTAAACCATTCCCGTTCCCAAAATAGAAAGTTACTAAAAATAGTAACTTCTTAAAATGGAAAGTTTCCTTAAATGGAAACTTTCCCGATCTGACAGTTTTTCTATTTTACCAACCCGACTCAAACCCGTCTCTAAACATTTAAATAACTCGGGAATTAATTAGCTAAATAAGAGTACGATATAATAAATGATAAAACAAGTTATACGATTAAAAGAATCGAAACAACACTAACTAATCCTATCAACCCGTCTCCTACAACCCGCACCTTCACTCTCTCCCACACCCCTCACGCGCCGCCTAAAATCACCACGAACACCACCAGGCTTGCTCCCCTCTTCGACCCCACCACCAACAACCGACCCCAACCTGGTCGATCGCGCACGGTGAGTCGAACCAGAGCCGTCATTTGGCCTGGTTCACCACCGTGCCTCACCAAACACCCCCCTGTCCTCGACTCACAACCACCGCAACCATCCCCTAACCTCTGTCAAACCACCACAGCCCTGCTCGCCGTCAGACCACGCACCCAGACACCGTGACACCACCATTTCGACCTCCCCCGAGTCCACGGTGGTGCCACCCCAACCTAAGCATCTAAAACCCGCCTGAAAACCCCTGCTAACACCCGTTTGATCTACCCTGTCAATAACACCTCTCGCCGCCACCCGCCGCCAAGAACCTCCCTAACCGCCACCAATAGAGACGACCCAAACCACCCAATACCATATCCCCGACACCAGCCACCCACATCACCTCCCTGAGTCACGACACCACAAACAAAACCCGACAGAAAACGAAAACAAAAGAGAAAGTTGCACTCATACCTTTTTCCGCCACCTCAACAGCCACCGGGGTTAACTATGGACGTCGACAACCACCCTAAGGCCTTCCTTGCTGCTCCGACAACACCCACACTCACTCTCCCTCTCTCGATTTGTGTGTTTGTTGGGAAATGTGCCGCTGAAAATGAGATAGGCGGGTGAGGGAGTGGGGTTTTATAGTGTTAGGGTAGAATTAGGTTAAACTTAGGTTAATTGGTTAATTGGGTCATGGGTAAACGGGCCTGGGTCAACGGGTAAATGGGTAAGTGTAGTAAAGAATTAGTTGACGTGACTTCGTTCAGTTAAACCCGTCTTAACAAGTTTACGATAACTCGATCTTACGATATCAATACGACTAAACAATTAACTCGACTCAATTAGCGATATAAAATACGGAGTATTACAGTCTTCCCCCCTTAAAATGAACTTCGTCCCGAAGTTCACTCATCTAGCAAACTCCCACACGCATCGATGTGGGCCCCAAAACAGATTCCCTAAGGTAGATAACACATGGATTTAGGTCGGAAACAAAATGTTACATTCTACCCTCCTAAAAAGAAAGTTACGTCCCGGAACTTACCTCATGCAAATAGGTGTGGATAGCTTTCCCTCATGGAAGCCTCAGTCTCTCATGTAGCTTCCTCAACATTGTGGTTAGTCCACAAGACTTTCACCAAAGCTGTCTCCCCATTCCTGGTCTTCCTCACCTTCCTGTCCAGAATCTCCTTGGGTGTCTCCAGATAGGACAACTGCTCATCCACCTCGATCACCTCAGGACTCAACACATGTGATGGATCGCTCGGTACCTCCGCAATCGGGAAACATGAAAGACATTGTGAACTCGGCTAACGCTCGGTGGCAAAGCTAAACGATAGGCCACCTCTCCAACTCGTCCAAAATCTCATAAGGTCCGATGAATTTCGACTCACTTCCCTCTCTTCCCGAACCTCATAACTCCCTTCATTGGCGACACTTTGAGTAGTACCTTCTCTCCCACCTCGAAAGAAATCTCACTTCTCCTAGTGTCGCATAGCTATTTCGTCATCGTCCCGAGAAGCTCTCATCTTTGCCCGATAATGCACTGTTCAACCATCTCCGAATCATCACCGCCCCAAAATGACGGCCCCGATCGATCATCCCAACACACAGGACTCCTGCATTTCCTACCATAATGATGCGGTCGTTTCGTACCAAAAATAAATTACCTAGATACTACTAACGAAGTCGGTAAGTAGGGTCGATCTCCACAGTGGGAGGCTAAGTTGCTATCTATCCTGTCTAATCTTGGTCGTCGGGGTGTCACGAAATGGGGTTTTAGATTGATTTAACTAACTAGAGACTAAAGCAAGGGAAATAAAAAGGAGAAATTAACAGAAGAAAAGGGAGTATGCTAGGAGTCGGTCTACCGTGGCAGCCTATCGATCTTATACTATCGGGAATACTGAGGTGATTAAACTATTGATAAGAAGAGCTATGGTCGTCACCTTTCGGTCCTTAAACCGCCCTAGAGCGTAAAAACACTTAACTTTCGCCCTCTCACGCAATACCCTATTGTAATTAAGCAAGCCTTCCTTCCAATCTTTCGATCTAGGTCGGGGTTAACTAAATTTATGGTCTCTTGCATGCATTCATTCGACCGGATAACAGTTAAATTGCCTAATACAATTCCTATCGCAAGACTAACCTATTCAAGTCAGTTAAAACATCGCTACCACGGCTTCCCTAATCCTAACATACTACAGGGAATTAGCTATGCATAATTAAAGGGGAAGCAAGAAATAAAAGAAGAACAATAATAAACATTAAGTAATTAAAGAGAAGAAGGGAGAGAAATTACGTAAATAAATGATCAGGAAATTAAGAGCAAAGTGACGAGTGTAAAAGTAACGTAACGAGCAAAGAGTGTGAAAAGCATAAAAAAGGAGAGCGTTTAAATGACTCCTAAAGCTTCCTATTTATAAGAAAATAGGAATTGCTAAACCTAATGACGGAAAATAACTAAAAAGCCCAGCCCGTCAGCAAAATCCACTCGATCGAGTAACTAAATCACTCGATCGAGCAAAGGCATAAAAGGAACTGGTCGATCGAAAGGAAAAATAGTCGATCGAGTACTTATTCATCCTAAAACCACTCGATCGAGAAGAAGTGGCTCTCGATCGAGCAAATGGGCTCTCGATCGAATAGAAATAGTTCTCGATCGAGCACTTCTCAGCGCGTAATTCCTGCTTCGCGCACTGAACTTCAAACGGCTGCCATTCCTTCGTTACTTGGACAAATAGGGCGTGGTTGGTGGCGTTGGAAAGCTAAGAGGATAAGCGTTCACCTCCAACTGGAATCACCTTAATAACTGTTGTAGAACTCGAGATATGGCTCTTACAAGCAGGAACTAGCAAATTGAAGCACTCTCTTGGCTCGCCTAACTTCCTTACTCCAATGCGCATCTCAAAATAGTACTTTCCAAGCTCCGACTCAACTCATCTCCTAAATGCATGCGTAGGGACATGTTTTAGGCTTGTTTTCACTCCTTTCGGGTTCATTCCTGCAAATAAGACAAAATAACCCAAAGTAGCATATTCGGGGCATTTCGTAGCATAAAACCACGGTAAAAGCATAGAGATGCGTGCATAAAATAGGCTAAAAAGACTATATAAAATGCACGTATCAAATCTCCCCAAACCAAACCTTTACTCGTCCCCGAGTAAACTAAAATGCAACTAAAGGAACGGAAAAAGATAACTCAGAGCTAGCTACAAATGCCCACTTAAGCCAATTTAATGCATGCAAACTAACACTTATAGCAGACAGTCAAATGCAAACGAATTATAAGATGTTTATAATAAAGCTGAACCGTCGACCTTGCAAGACCTTTAAAAATGGACTCTCACGGGTCACTCTTCTCTCATGAAACAAGGGGTGAACATATATATGTAAGAGAGGAAGAAAAATAGTCGCTCACCTAAACTACGACCCACATAAACATGCATGCAACTCATATGATAGACAATTCTAACTACCGTAAACACATTCCAACCAAACAAGGTCCTGTCACAGCCGAGGGCTTACAAAAATATGGTAAAGTGAGGCAATGGGTAAGAAAAGGCAAAACATTTATGGGAATGTGGAGGTATAAGCGGCCAAGCTAGTACCTAAACAAAACCATATATCAACATCCGATTCTTAAGCAATTATGGGATTAAGCATAGGCCCTTCATTTGGCATAAAATCTCACCAAACCAAACTAGAAACACTCCTCATATGATATAGAATAGAACATAGGAGTGAAACCGTCTCATCAAACATCAATCTTTTTTTTCGAATTTTTCTTTTTTTTTTCTTTCTTTATTTTTTTTTCGGTTTCTTTTTTTTTTGAATTCCTTTTTTTCATTTTTCATTTTCTTTTTTCGATTCTTTTTTTTTCTTTTTTCATCACGTTTTTTTTTCTTTTCATCATCCTCCCTTTCTTCATAGATTACCAACTCCAATTCAATAGAATATGCGCCAATATTTGATACAATGAAATATATACCGCAAAACAACAATCTAAACTAGCTTGACAAGGCAGGCTAAATTTGGATGTAGCTAAAGGGTCAACTGGCAAATTTGGCTAATGTGGAGTTTATGGGTAAAAATGAAAGAAAGGGAAATTGTAAGCACCTCCCTGCATGTGACACCAACCACTAACCCGAATGTATGACGGCAAAAAGCAATTGAATTTCATATATGTGCAAGTTGATGATACATGATATGCAAGGAGTAACTACTCACAATCCTACATGAAACTGGTCACAAATGACACCAGTTTATACGGCTCTAAATCTTAGAAATTATAAGTAGGTTGCCAAAATTTCAGGTCAAGTCTATTCGTTCAGCTAAATTAAACATTAACTCGTAGATATGCAAAAGACAAAGCTAAAAAGATAATAGTACAATGCAGGGCTTAAGCAAAAAGACAATCGCAGTGCAATATCATCATTGAAATCTACCGTTCCGACTCAACCTATATGCTAAAATAAACGTGAAATTTTTGAAATTTTGAACAATTTTCCGATTTTTATTGAATTTTTGAATTTTAACAAGAATAAACAACAATGCAAACATAAATTAAACGTGATAACTGAAATGCAATAAAAACAACATGCAGACACAGATATGGATGCATAACCTCCCCAAACCAAACCGTACAATGCCCCCATTGTACCAAAACATGGAAAAGAAATGCAAACTGAAAGGAGAAAGAGAGTAAATACGGAAAACTCACAAGATACGCGAAATAAGGGACCTCCCCAAACCGACCATGAAATGGGAGGTTGCTAAGGGCCCGGAAAACCGTCTCAGGAAGCTAATCCAAGTCAATAGCACTCGATAGCAGTCGTATAGTGGCTGATCGAGTAACATGGGCGCTCAAAACTGCTCGATCGAGAAGAAAGTAAGTCGATCGAGTGGTTTCTCATCTTGCAGGTGGTCGATCGAGTAGATATTTCACTCGATCGAGTGAATTCATCAGCAAAAGTGCTCGATCGAGTAGAAAGACTACTCGATCGAGTAATCCTCAGCGAGTACCTGCAAAACGCGATGAAAAACAGCCCGCAAACTAACTAGACAAGCATACTGAGATAGTCTATGGTATAAAAACCATTTATTACAACTGAAAGTAAATAAAAATGCAGAAATAAATCGCCGGGTTGCCTCCCGGGTAGCGCTAGCTTCAGTCAGGTCCCAGCTCGACCTTCTTTTTCTTCGAGCCACTCAAACTAATCACAATCAAAACAGCTCAAAGCGCGCAGCAACCTGTCAAATAGCTGCGCATGTGCTACACAACAACATAAGTAGCACCAAAGTGGAATCAAGAAATAGGAAATAAAAATGTTTAACCATTTAAGTCTAACAAATTTCCTATGAGCGCTCCTAAATTTATCCACAAAATAAAGGAGCGCGGGAGCAATTGTCAATATATAGGGGTCCCGATTCAGATTAGCAAACTTGAAATGATAAGGACGGTGAAAATTCGTTAAATTATGCGTCCACATATGAGAGGGTGTAGCATTAAAAGAAGGAGCACAAATTAAACGAGGCAATATACTGTCAAAACAAACAATAATGAAATTATCGCTTACTACCTCGGGTTGGTCGCTCCCAACGACGGAATCACTGACAAAGGAATGGATTACCTCATCCGTGCTAGGAGCAATTACCAGCTCAGCTGTCCTTTCGTTGCCCTCAGTGGAATTCAGCCCATAAATCTCAGCTTCAAGTGTATCCGACTCTGCTGTGAATAAGGGGGGTTCATCGTAACCTTCATCATCGTCAAACTCGTCATCCAATATGAACCCAAGTGACGAATTAAAGCTCCCAATGGCCAATTCAGTCGATCGAGCAGAATAATCACCCGATCGACCACCTTCCTCCCGCATCTCACTCGATCGAGTAAGGAAATCACTCGATCGAGAATCATCCTCCTGCATGTCACTCGATCGAGAAGAGATATTACTCGATCGAGGACTTTCTTCCTGTACAGCGCTGATATCCTCGCATATACTCTGAAAATACGATAGAAATTCGTCATCCGAAATATAGAAATCATCTTCAGCATTGGGCAGCGCGGGTTCTTCATGGGAAAAACCGGTCTTGGTCAAGTACACCTCTTTTGGTTGCCGATCATTCAACCCAAACTGTTAACCGAGCAATTTCTGCATCAACGGCTCGGTGACTTGAGCACCCATATATCTATCATATTCTAGAATTAAGGATTTCAGCTCCGCGATTTCTTTTTTTCTGTATATCATGAGGATCATGTTGCGGTGGCCATTGATGGGGTGGATGTGGCGGCACAACATACCGTTGCATTGTGCTCAAGAAGACCACATCCCCAAGATTTCTTCCTTTCCCAACTAGCAGGTTTCTCAACTTGGGCTTCAAACTGAGCAATTAGTCGGGAGACAGATGTCATCTTGGCAAGAGGGATCGAAGGTACTCAAGCCTTCCCTTCGATAATCTCCCTCGCAGCTGTCTAATAAACTTGTAGGCCTATCAAAACAAAGCACTAAAGAAAAAGATAAGAACAGCCTCAAGGTACTTAGTCTTCCCTTGAGGCAAAAGGACAAACAAAAAAAAACAGATACAAAGCGTCGCCTCCCCGGCAACGGCGCCAAAATTTGATGCGGTCGTTTCGTACCAAAAATAAATTACCTAGATACTACTAACAGAAGTCAGCGGTAAGTAGGGTCGATCTCCACAGGGAGGCTAAGTTGCTATCTATCTGTCTAATTCGGTCTGTCAGGGTGTCACAGAAATGGGGGTTTTGTATTGATTGTGAACTAAACTACTGCAGCTAAAGGCAAGAGAAGAGGGATAAAGGAAATTATATTAAGAGAAAGGAAGTATGCTAGGAGTCGGTCTACCGTGGCAGCTATCAGATCTTATACTATCGGGAATACTAAGGCGATTAGACTATTGATAAGAAGAGCTATGGTCGTCACCTTTCGGTCCTTAAACCGCCCCTAGAGCGTAAAAACGACTTAACTTTCGCCCTCACTGCAATACCCTATTGTAATTAAGCAATCCTTCCCTTCCAATCTTTCGATCTAGGTCGGGGTTAACTAAATTTATGGTCTCCTGCATGCATTCATTCGACCGAATAACAGTTAAATTGCCTAATACAATTCCTATCGCAAGACTAACCTATTCAAGTCAGTTAAAACATCGCTACCACGGCTTCCCTAATCTTAACATACTACAGGGAATTAGCTATGCATAATTAAAGGGGAAGCAAGAAATAAAAGAAGAACAATAATAAACATTAAGTAATTAAAGAGAAGAAGGGAGAGAAATTACTGTAAATAAATGATCCGGAAATTAAGAGCAAAGTGACAGTGTAAAGTAACGTAGCAGTCGTGTGAAAAGCATAAAAAAGGAGAGCGTTTAAATGACTCCTAAAGCTTCCTATTTATAAGAAAATAGGAATTGCTAAACCTAATGACGGAAAATAACTAAAAAGCCCAGCCCGTCAGCAAAATCCACTCGATCGAGTAACTAAATCACTCGATCGAGCAAAGGCATAAAAGGAACTGGTCGATCGAAAGGAAAAATAGTCGATCGAGTACTTATTCATCCTAAAACCACTCGATCGAGAAGAAGTGGCTCTCGATCGAGCAAATGGGCTCTCGATCGAATAGAAATAGTTCTCGATCGAGCACTTCTCAGCGCGTAATTCCTGCTTCGCGCACTGAACTTCAAACGGCTACCATTCCTTCGTTACTTGGAAAAATAGGGCGTGGTTGGTGGCGTTGGAAAGCTAAGAGGATAAGCTTTAACCTCCAACTGGAATCACCTTAATAACTGTTGTAGAACTCGAGATATGGCTCTTACAAGCAGGAACTAGCAAATTGAAGCACTCTCTTGGCTCGCCTAACTTCCTTACTCCAATGCGCATCTCAAAATAGTACTTTCCAAGCTCCGACTCAACTCATCTCCTAAATGCATGCGTAGGGACATGTTTTAGGCTTGTTTTCACTCCTTTCGGGTTCATTCCTGCAAATAAGACAAAATAACCCAAAGTAGCATATTCGGGGCATTTCGTAGCATAAAACCACGGTAAAAGCATAGAGATGCGTGCATAAAATAGGCTAAAAAGACTATATAAAATGCACGCATCACATAAAGTGCCTCAAAAGGTGCCATCCCAATGCTAGTATGATAACTGTTGTTGTAAGAAAACTCGATCAATCCCAGTCTGTCCTCCCAAGATCCGCCAAACTCTAGAACACAAGCTCTCAACATATCCTCGTGGGTCTGAATAGTCCTCTCTGTCTGACCGTCAGTAGCAGGATGAAAAGCGGTGCTCATCTTCAGTTGAGTACCCATCAATGACTGCAATTCCTGCCAGAACTTGGATAGAAACCCGGAATCTCGTCGGAGACGATATCCTTAGGCACACCGTGCAACTTAACCACGTACTGAACATAAGCCTTAGCCAACTCAGCCTTACTCCAAGTATCTTTCATGGGAATAAAGTGAGCTGACTTGGTCAATCTGTCGACGATCACCCAAATCATGTTGTTACCTCTTTGAGTCCGAGGCAACCCGACGATGAAATCCATGGAAATACTCTCCCACTTCCACTCTGGCACGTCTAGCGGCTGAACTTTCCCTTGTGGTCTCTTGTGCTCACCCTTCACCCTCTGGCATGTCAAACATCGAGATACGAACTCAGCGACTTCCTTCATCATATTAGGCCACCAAAACGTCTTCTTGAGGTCCTTGTATAACTTATCCCCTCCAGGGTGTGCAGAATACGGAGTAGCATGTGCTTCCGTGAGAATTTTCTTCTTGATTCCCCATTAGTCGGCACACACCACCTCCGCCCAAATCTCAAGCTCCCATCCGAATGGATATCGAATTTAGAGTAAGGCTCCGCACCCGCCCGCTCTACCTCATTGCGCCATTTCGGATTCTAGCATCCTCTTTCGTAGCTCTCGGATCTCCTCGTACAATTCCGGCTCAATGTCATATCTCCAACGGTCTCACCTCGTCGGATCATGTAAATCCCCATCTGCCTTAGCTCACCGAACATTCTCACCCTGGACCTGGCACTGATTAGGGCATGGATAGACTTCCGACTTAAAGCATCGGCTACGACATTCGCCTTCCCTTCATGATAGAGTAAGTCCATGTCATAGTCGCCAATCAACTCGATCCATCTCCTTTGTCTCATGTTCGGCTCCTTCGAGTATAGATATACTTCAGTGCTCTTATGGTCAGAAAATACCTTGAAGGTCGCTCCATAGAGATAATGTCGCCACAATTTAAGAGCAAAAACCACGGCCCCCAACTCTAGATCATGGGTAGGGTAATTCTCCTCATAGGTCTTCAGCTGTCGCGAAGCGTACGCGATTACCTTCCCGTTCGCATCACACACACAGCCCAACCCTTTCTTGGAAGCATCGTATACACTTGAAGTTATCATTCCCATCCGGCAAAGCAAGGATAGGAGTTGTGGTTAGGCGCTCTTTGAGTGTTAAGAAAGCCTTCTCACAACTCTCGTCCCAAACAAACCGGTTCTCCTTCCTCATTAGAGATGTCAATGGTTTTGCTATCTTCGAAAAATCTTTGACAAACCCATCGTAGTACCCAGCCTAGTCCCAAGAAGCTTCGAATTTTGCCCACATTCTTTGGGCTCTGCCATCTAGTCACGGCCTCGATCTTGCTAGGATCCACCGACACCCCATCCTTGGAAATCACATGCCCCGTAAAGGCAACTTTCTTCAACCGAACTCGCACTTACTCAACTTGGCATACAACCGATTCTCCGCGAGTTCTTAACACTATCCCGAGATGCTCCTCGTGCTCTTCCTCATTCTTGAGTAAACCAAAATATCATCGATGAAAACAACCACGAACTTGTCCAGTGTACGGATGAACACCCGATTCATCAGTCCATAAACACACCGGGCGCATTGGTCAATCCGAAGGGCATGACCACGAATTCATAGTGTCCATATCTGGTTCTGAATGCAGTCTTAGAGATATCCTCGTTCTTTATCCTCAGTTGATGATAACCCGACCTCAGGTCGATCTTCGAGAATACTCCATCCCCACTCAATTGGTGAAACAAATCATCGATCCTCGGCAATGGATATCGGTTCTTGATAGTCACGTTATTCAACTCTCGGTAATCCACACACAGCCTCAAACTCCCATCCTTTTTCTTGACGAATAGGACAGGTGCTCCCCATGGTGAAACACTGGGTCGAATATAACCCTTCTCAGCCAACTCATCCAATTGCTTCTTTAATTCTTCCATCTCTTTTGGTCCCATACGGTACGGTGGTTTAGAAATAGGCCCAGCTCCCGGCTTTAGATCAATGGAGAAGTCCACGTCGCGCTTAGGTGGTAGCCCAGGGATCTCTTCCGGAAATACCCCCTCAAAGTCTCTCACCACAGGTATGTCAGAAATCCTAGGGGTCTCAGACTCTCTATCCCACATCTGACACAAGATCAACTGGTCTCCCTTTCTCAGACTCGATTTTAGGGTGTTTACAGAGATAAATTTGACTTTGGGTTTGATCATGTATCCCTTGTAGGTTACTCTGACTCCCTTAGGTCCTCTCAGAGATATCTTCTTTTGCTAACTGTCAATGAAAGCTTTGTACTTTCCCAACCAATCCATCCCTAAAATCACCTCGAACCCACCCAATGGAAACTCCATAAGGTCACAGTGAAAGACAACCTCTTCAATCTGAATAGGTACCGAGGTATAGATTCTATCACAAGGCACAGACTCTCCCGAGGGTACTATAACAGGATCGACCACTCTATCATATGTAGTAAGGTTCAAGGCTCTAACATGCTCCCTAGATATGAATGAATGTGTGGCACCAGAATCGAATAACACAAAGGTGGGTTTAGAGTTGACAAGAAATGTACCAGTCACGACATGTGTATCCTCCTTTGCTGCTTCCTTCCCCATGGCAAAGAGCTTGCCACCGGACTTAGCCCGATCGACTCGATGAAGCGGTATTGGGTTGCTTGTTCCCCTCGTTCGGTTCCTCCGAAATTACCACCCCGCCGGACCGGTTTTTGGCTACGGTTCCGGGTAGTTGTTGTAGCTTCCTTGATAATCATTACTTGCCCTAGATCGGCACCTCCTCCATAGCCAGTGTTAGAAGTACGGTAGTTGCCGTATCCCGATCCCGCCGTCCGAGACCCACCGAACCAGATGTAGGTGTTGGAAGCCCCATTGGCTTCCTCCGTAACTTGCAGACTCAAATTTCCCGTGTCCCAACTTCCCACACCAAACGAGTGACCCCGGACGCATTACCTCCAATACCAAAGACTCGCAATCGCCTCCGCTTTGGTTCCTCATCCCCAGGAGCACTATTGGTGGAGTATCCACCGAACTTGCCCGACCCGGCTTCTTGGCCCCGATATTATCACCGACGACGGTTTCCGACTTTCTCTTCTCAGCTTTTCCTTTCTTATCCTCCTTGATCTGCTCGGAGAGCCTTTCAGCAGCACCAGCCCTCAGATAGATGTCCTGAACGGTGGTAGGTGGAGCTGCCGTGAGTCGCTTTTTGATATCCACCGTCAATCCCCTCTCAAACCTCATAGCCAGCATGGTCTCGTTCTTTGCAAATTCATCGATATATGAAGCCAACAGTCGGAACTTCCTATGGTATGTGTCCACTGTCATGTCCTCTGTCATCTTAAACGTATCGAACTCCTCCCTCGGCTTAGCTTTCCTGAACTCTAGCATGAACTGGTCCGTTAATATCACTTGAAATTCTAACCAAGACACGTATCCTTCCTCGATATCCCTAGCAACATGTCGAATCTCCGCCTTGTTCCTATTCCACCACTCCCCAGCTGTAGCCCTGAGGTAATGTGCAGCTTGGTCTACTTGCAGCTCTTCAGGACAAGCTATCAGCTCGAATAGGTTGGTGAACTCCCGACACCAATCTCCCATCAAGTGAGGTTCCCCCTCTCCAGTGAAAATGGTAGGGTTATGCCTCGCCACTATTGTACTCATCTTAGCGTGGTCCATTCTTTTAGCCTTTAGGGCCTCATTCTCGGCCAATGAGTCGGTCTAACTCTTCCTGGGTGATGTTTACAGCCGTGTTCCTTTTTGGAGGCATGACTACAAGAGAATTTTAGGAATTAGCTGCAACACAAAATCACTTTGGCAATTCTAGCCAATTCTATCACTCTTATCCTACTTGTCTATCTAGCATGGTTTAGGGGTCACATAACCGCATATCACTAGACATAGCCTTCTAACACAACTTTATAGAGGTATAAGTATAAATCAACCTTAAAACATGCAAAGTATTATACCACAACCTCCTACCAACTCTTTATGCAACAATTAACATATCAATCAGTTAACACTTAGGCAACGATATATGAAGTCATGCTCAACATCATGCAGCTTCTCTACCCTTCCTCTCATTTGCACTCAGGGTTCCCGGGTCAAACTGAGAGGGCCAATGGTTCGGTGTGAGGGGGCCCCTAACTCATCCCTTACCTTTAGTGTGCTCCTAACAGTTTTGTCCCGGGGTTCATTTTATTTAGACTCTTCCTATATTCATTGGATTCATTGGTTTAGGCATGAGGATCGTTCGCTCTGATACCACTTTGTAACACCCCCATTTATTTAAGGGCCTGAACTAGGACTCCTCAGATAAAGAAGGGTGTTACCATCTCGGGAATCCGAGGCAGTAGATAACAAAGAGAAAGATAAACAGTACTTTAAATTAAAAGTTTATAATGTTTACAACGGAAATAAAACATGTCTTGAATTGAAAATAAAGTCTGACAACTAAACAAAACAAAAGTGGGCTAGCTCTAAGTCAGGTGATCCATGCTCTCTCCCTGCCAGCTCCCAATGTCTCAACAACCTGTCAATCTGCTCCCCATTAAAAGGATCATCATAGGCATACACGAATACACAGGGTCAACCGCGAGGTTGAGTAGGTAATACGATATAATAAAGAATGCAATGATATGCTCCTCCATTCAACTCCATCACACACATCCCCGGAACGCCCAGCCATACCGATCCCCGGTAGACTATATATCGACCGTAGTCGATCTGCCAGCTCGCAGCTGAGGACACCAGGGCAAGTCCTGCAGAACCCGCCTGGGCCTTAATCATAATAATCTCATCTCCTCCAACTCTAACTCCGATGCAAATGCAATGTATGAACCGTATGAAACAATAATGCTCAACAAGGTAAATAAGATAATCAGATATGTCATATAATCACCAAACATGCCAACTCTTTATAATCGTAAGAATTCAATCAGTGTATTCCCTACCTCGATCTTAGTCAAATAGTCGGGTGCTCGTGAATATTCCACAACAAATTCGCCCTCTCGAAAGATAAATAAATGATAAACAATTACTTAAACCATTCCCGTTCCCAAAATAGAAAGTTACTAAAAATAGAAACTTCTTAAAATGGAAAGTTTCCTTAAATGGAAACTTTCCCGATCTGACAGTTTTTCTATTTTACCAACCCGACTCAAACCCATCTCTAAACATTTAAATAACTCGGGAATTAATTAGCTAAATAAGAGTACGATATAATAAATGATAAAACAAGTTATATGATTAAAAGAATCGAAACAGCACTAACTAATCCTATCAACCCGTCTCCTACAACCCGCACCTTCACTCTCTTCCACACCCCTCACGCGCCACCTAAAACAACCACGAACACCACCAGGCTTGCTCCCCTCTTCGACCCCACCACCAACAACCGACCCCAACCTGGTCGACTGCCGCCGGTGAGTCGAACCAGAGCCGTCATTTGGCCTGGTTCACCACCGTGCCTCACCAAACACCCTCCTGTCCTCGACTCACAACCACCGCAACCATCCCCTAACCTCTGTCAAACCACCACAGCCCTGCTCGCCGTCAGACCACGCACCCAGACACCGTGACACCACCATTTCGACCTCCCCCGAGTCCACGGTGGTGCCACCCTAACCTAAGCATCTAAACCCCGCCTGAAAACCCCTGCTAGCACCCGTTTGATCTACCCTGTCAATAACACCTCTCGCCGCCAATTCTGCCGCCAAGAACCTCCCTAACCGCCACCAATAGAGACGACCCAAACCACCCAATACCATATCCCCGACACCAGCCACCCACATCACCTCCCTGAGTCACGACACCACAAACAAAACCCGACAGAAAACGAAAACAAAAGAGAAAGTTGCACTCATACTTTTTTCCGCCACCTCAACAGTCACCAGGGTTAACTATGGACGTCGACAACCACCCTAAGGGCTTCCTTGCTGCTCCGACAACACCCACACTCACTCTCCCTCTCTCGATTTGTGTGTTTGTTGGGAAATGTGCCGCTGAAAATGAGATAGGCGGGTGAGGGAGTGGGGTTTTGTAGTGTTAGGGTAGAATTAGGTTAAACTTAGGTTAATTGGTTAATTGGGTCATGGGTAAACGGGCCTGGGTCAACGGTAAATGGGTAAGTGTAGTAAAGAATTAGTTGACGTGACTTCGTTCAGTTAAACCCGTCTTAACAAGTTTACGATAACTCGATCTTACGATATCAATACGACTAAACAATTAACTCGACTCAATTAGCGATATAAAATACGGAGTATTACACCGCTTTAGTTCACTTAAAACGTGATAGATAATAAATTGACATGACCTATTGCTAAAAAAAACAATTGAGACTTAGCCTTACCAAAAAGTAGAAACCATGAAAACCTATTTCGTGAGGGAGTGCACTCGGCCACACCGGAGTACAAACCTTGTTACGTAGGGGAAGTGGGTGATAAATGTCTATCCACCGAATTTATGTTAATAAAGGGTATTTCGGCACACCGTGCCCTAAGTTAATATGAATTTGGATCATGGACACATTTATTCGAAATTTGGATTGAACTCAACGAAAGTATTCACGACGATTTCCGGATGTGTTTCGGGCTAAAGATAAATATTAATGTAATTTTATCGACCAAGAGTTCTAAAAGTAGAATCGATTAAAGAGTTAATCCACCGAGTTATGTTAATAAAGGGTATTTCGGCACACCGTGCCCCAAGTTAATATGAAATTGGATCTTGGAATCTTTTATCATAGTTGGGTAGAGGTCACTATGTAAATGCTTTACTTGTTTACAAGTATTATTATAACGATAAATGTTTTGTTTTCATTATTCCGTTATCATATTGTTCTATTTCTTTACCTCAATTTATATACGATATAATTTCAATTTTAATTCAAATCTCCATTAAAACATCGTAAATAAAGACAAATATGAATTTCTTCTAAAATCCTCGTGTTATCCATTGGAAGGATCTCTTGTGAAGAGTATAGATAAAAGTTATTCATGATCAAAAGGGTTTTTGATTCTTGACTAACATATCTACTTACAATGAATTGTTTCTTATATGCTTAATTGAGTTAAGTACTTTGAAACGCTACATCATTTTGGTAACTAGATTTGTTTGAAATCAAAATTGACCAAAATACCGCAACCACTTCAATGAAAGTTTTAAGACTAAACAAATGAATTGAAGAGTAGTCTTCATGAAATTCAATTTTGCTTCTCTAAGCAAAGACTCATTCAAATGAGTGGGAGCATTCTCTTAAACCGTTAAGAAAAGGACGAAGTTCAAAGAACTAAAATTAGAATGGAATTGATACAAGGTAATGTTAAAAGTAAAGTTATTGAGATACTAAACCTATCAATCCCGACCGATAAAGTTTCCATTGTCTTAATTGTTGGACGCTAGAAAGGAAACTACCCCAAATTATTGAAGAATCAACAAGTTAGTTGTGGGACATCTAATGGGACCTTCTTCTTTAAATGTTTATTCGATTGACATAAAATTTTTCTAATACTACTTCGTCAATATTAGAAACCGATGGTGGTTTTCATCATTGTATTTGATACATAGGATGATTAGAATATGACAACTAGCAACAATGATGTTGATAGATAAAGTCATTGTGTACTCAATCTAGTTTTGGGTTTAAAGTTGTACTTAATTGTGACTATTAAGTGCACAAACTCTAAATAAGAATATAAACTTGTTAAGATACAAAAGAAGTTTCACTTTTTGTGACCCTATACACCATGATTTGATGTATGGCTAGCCCATTATCATGGTGATTATATTCTAAACCAAACTAAAATGACATATCATGTAGATGATGCAAGACTCAAATTGGTTACCCAAGATTGAACCTTGGATTCTGGAATGATGAACGCAAAGAGTTATCGAGTACTCTTGAAACCATTGGATCTTATGGTATATGCGTATCTTGTATTCAAAGCAAGATGTCTCGTGCCTTTTGGTTGAAAAGGAGATCGAGGTTGTAAATCATTTATCCAAAATAGGTTGATCATTTTATTTTACCAACGATTTAAGTTGACGCTAATGTGTTCACTTAATAAGGTAAATAGAGAAATCTTTGAAGAAGTTCAAGAGTTCAAGGAATCACGATTTAGTTGTGATGGAATTATCAAAGTGAAGACTTTGATATAAGCCAAAGTAAATGTGATACAGTATCACAAATTAGTCTCTCTTTGCACGCATTATGGGATAATGTGTGGTTGGATGAAGAAATCAAACGCTATTCGATATGGTTTGGACCTTAATCAAGTTACCTTGAGTTACTTAATCTAATTTTGGGGATTTTATCATTTTGTCTACGTTGTTTTTCCACTAAATCTAAACGATTCATATGAGATATGAAATAGTACTGTACCATGTTTGTAAGTTTTCAAAAGAAACAAATGCCCATTTTTCTTTACTATAATCACGAGTACAACGGGTTTGCGGCTCGTGAAGCTGTCTTTCTAGAATACAAGTTCATTTCTAGAAGACAGAGTGGGAGAAATTATTCAAGAGCCACAAAAGATTTGTATGTCGCAAGAAACTGGTCTTTCTTGGCAACATGAGACGTTTTGTACGTTTTGTGTAAGACGTTGTTTCTTCAAAACCTAGGAGGTTAAAGTCATTACTTGTTGAAGATGATGAATTAGTGTTACTTTTAGAAAGTAAAGAGCTTGAAACTTACAAAGAAATTGTTTGATTCAAGTTGATTACTTCTGGAAAGTAATAAACATATGACTTACATGAGACTGTTAAAGTCACAACTCAATACAAGGCTTATAGCCATGAAAATCCGAAATAAATTCCAAGTGAATTATTAGATATCAAAGCTTGATTGGTGGCAAAGGGTTTTGCACCAGTTGAAATGCTTAAGTCTATTTGGATCTTCTTAGGGATTGTGTTTCATTATGATGATATACATATAGCGAGTGAATCTAAAACCCCCTTCTTCAATTAGAAGGAATGTATTCAATACATGTCTTAAGTTTTGTAGATTCTTGCAATGTTAAGATAATGTGAAACTTAAGAGAGGGTCTTAAGTAGTACATCAATGAGTTGGGATCAATGTTTTGATCATGTTATAAAACTTTTCTCGATAAGTCCAGAAGTTGTGTTTATACATGAAGTTTAGTGGGAGTTACGTAAATTTTAATTAGTCTAATATATGGATGACATATTGATCATTGGGAATGATTTAAGACTTTTGGAGAAATATAATACATCTTTAATATCCAGATTTATGTAGATAAATCCACATGATATTAGCGTCAAATAAGAAGTTTTATGTTGATAAGTATCATGACTAGTTCAATCAAGTTGAACATATTTGATTGATTCCATTTGCTTCCGCTGCCGGATCAATTAAATAGGAAATGATGTATAACACTTCATATACTTTGAGTATGATGAATTGTTTCAAATCGAATTTAAGTAATCGTTACCAAGTAAGCCATAAAGATTACCCTTATGTGCTTGCAGAAGCATTAAGGATGTAAAGCAAAGTATTTTTGATGCAATTTTGTGTAAGGGTATTACACAAATGACAATTAACAATTGAGATTGCGCATGGTTTCCGACAAAACCATAATCAAAACACATTAGGATGGTTAAGATACCATTGTGGCTGTGTTATTTAAGAAATATATTTTCTAGAATCGTTCTAGGCAATAAAGAACAATGAGAAATATTTACAACGGAAATTGAGTACACTTGCAATCATGGGATGTGCAAGAGGGATGAGTTCCGCACACTGTGAAAACAGTGGGTGCTATTTCAAGGCAAGAACGCCTATGTCTAGATTGTATCTAGACACGTACTCAGAAAGTTTTGTAATGAAAATGTATACATTACGTAAGGAAATCAAGTATGTAGCAAGGTTGAGCAGGGAGTTGCTAAAACCTACTTAGCAAGGCCTAATCATAGGCTAAACATGATGAGTCATGTCATTTCAATTGAATTGAAATGAACAACTACATACAAGATCAAATTAGATTATAGAATATGAAATAGTAATCAGGCATTGACTATTCATATGTGATAATCGCATTGGTCCTTCGAGTTTTTACTTTAAAAACTCTTTTCTTGTACTTTGTTACATCCAAACGGGTTGTAGAGACAATATTGAACCACGTTAAAGTGAACCCGGATTAACATGGTATTCGCCCATAGTCACTTGTATGAGGTGACGTCTCGAAGTGACTAGAGTGTGATGCGATTGATGGCAAGTTCAAGTGCCATGGAGTCATGTGAGATGACTAGTCGATCACATAGGCAGACTGTTAGGAACACTTTGTCGGGCAGTGACCGCTTATAGAGTTCTGGCAAATTTATAAAGCCTGGTCGTGGCGAGAGCTACTATAGTATTCTAATGAGTCGAAATTTTTTGACTAAAGACTGTTCGCCTAAGGTGGCATGGTTTCAGATTAACTTTGATTTATGTTACTACGACCTTCGTAAATGGGGTCAAATGGCATATTTTGGGTTATGATGGCTGTGGCTAGTCGAAGGGAATACTGCGATAGGAATTGTCCACCCCCTTGTCAGGGTTAAAACGATATCTCAGGGCCACTCGAGGAGAAATGAACTGGAAATGCGTGGCCACGCTCGGAAGGTATCTATGGTAGATAAATTTCGGTTAATCAGTTATTCTCCAGATCGAGGAAACCACTCTCGATATGATCACTTGCAAGTACGACCCGAAAGACACCTTGCATTGAGTGGGAGATAGTAATAGGACAAGAGAATTGGTGACGCACACTTGTCGAGGACAAGTGGGAGATTGTTGGAGTAAGTGTCCCCGACAATAATGAGATCACAATTGTCGATCATATTGATCACATATTTAAGTCACAAATAAAGAATACGTGAGGGATGATTTATTATTTATAATCAAATGATCGTCATTAATCGGTAATGATTGCCTGACTAGAGTTTGACATTACTGTCGTGTGACGGTGGTGGTCAGTTGATCCCTTAAGGTCACACCTAAAGTACAATTCCCTTAATGGATAAATTGATTAATTGTATGACGATATAAAATGATCAAATCCTTAAAAGTGAACAATTTACTTGTGAGAGAGAATATTGATATTTTATTGTAGTGGGATTAAATAAGATTTATTTTAGTAATTGAAATACTTTATTACTAAAATTACTTATTGTTTGAGAAACAATAGAGATAAGAATGAATGGTTAATTATAATTACAAGATGTTGTGAATTATAATTAAATGACCCATTTTATTTATGTGATCAAGTATCACTAGTCAATTTATTGTATGTAATTTAATTAATTTATAAAATGATATTTATGTGATAAATATGCATTAAATTAATTAATAACATGTAACATACTACATGTGACATATTGTGTGACAATTGACAGAAAAAAATGATAGTCCATTTTATGGAGGATGGACCGAAATATGAAGGGAGTATTAGTGGGTTTTGGTTATTTTATTTTATTTGATAAAATAGCATGATAATGTCTACCTACAACTAGCCTTACACCTACTCTTACACATCTTACACATCTATTTCTTGTGAAGACAAAAAGAGAAAATAAGATGCCCTTAGTTGGACTACTCCAACCGTGCTCTTCCATTTTAATTAGAGATATTTTGTTCTCTTATTTGATTCTTACACTTAACCATACAACAACACATGCAAAGTTGTTCTATATTCTCCTACTTCTCTCTAAACAAGTTTTAGAGTACAATAAATTGTTCATCCACTCTAATATTATAACAAGGTTACTAGTGTAGTAATAATAACAGTATTAGAATACATTTTAAGGATACTAGTATAATAATCTAGTTAATTAGTATACTAGTTTAAGGGTAAGTCTTGGGTGCAATCTAAGGAGGATTTCTATTCTTGGAATCTTGGAAGATCATCCATCATATTAAGCTCAAGAACAAGTGAAGGTAGGAGACTTTCATTTGTGCCCATTTGTCCGAATTTTTGATGGTGAGAAAACGATTTTTTTATCTCTTCTTATTTGTTTTGCATGCATAAGATCTTTAAGTTTTTATGACTAAAACTTTAAACTAAAATATGTGATATTTAAAATATGTTTTCCAATAGTAGGAGTACTGACTTAAAGTGAGGTTTTAAAATGGGTTTTGAGGCCCGGATTTTGACTGGACATTTGGACAGAGTCTCGATTCATTTTGCGCTATTTTAGGCCACTTTTGAAATATTCACATTTTGAAAAGGATTTTTATTTTACAAAATTTCGTCATGGTTTTGTTTACAAAATGGTGATCACGTATATGATACAAACATTCATACATGCATTATAACGGCATGCTGAGTGCATTTAAAGGGTTTTGGCTTAAAAAGTGGGTTGCCACACCCAAGCAATCAAACCCTTGTCCGCGGAGAGGTCCGTTTTAAACAAGAGTAAGGTTGGTTCCTAGTCCATTTCCTCGAGTAGTGAAAGCCATTGATAGAAATAAGATTATGTACCATGGTATGATTGACGTCAATCGTTATCTATCCTTAGGCCCACATAAGAATTTGGACCGTCCAGACGGGACGATTGGTCGAATGGGTTGGGTTAAGCTTAGGAAGGCCGAATAAAACGACCAAAGAAGGTTGAGTAATGAAAATTGACAACTATTTTGTATAAACTATTCCCTAACCTCGTTCAAGTTTCACCCTGGGTAACACATAAGTGTATCATCCCCAGTTGAGTCGCCAAACTGTGGACATGGGCCACCCGCGTCGCGCGCACCTGCGCGTTGTGATGTTTGAGGCGGCGGCACTTCTCCCATGGAACCTTGGATTGCCAAAGCACGTCATGGGCCGTTACCGATTTGTGTGGCATTGAAACCGGTGAAAGGTTGAATAAGCCTACATTTGTGGAGTCGCCACCAATTTTTATCGGAAATTGGAACCGTTCGAATACCTCGTGTCATGTCAAGACACAAAATAGTGACATGAACACTAAGAATTCATTACCCTTAGCATTCTATGTCTAGAATGACTCTCGTGGATGCCAATGAACACGGATGTTCACAGAGATATGGAGTAAGGGGTGAGGGTACGTAATAGGAAGTCCTTTTACTGAACACCAAATCCCGCCCGCCACGATAGGGGCCTTTACTAATGATTAGGGAAGTTATTCATATTTGATATGTCGTCGATTATATGCATGAAATGCAACATCCACAAATTAATCCTAGCATGTGAGATTAGACTAAGTCGGTGAACAAATAATTTAGCAATTAATAATGTCGAATTGGGATTTAGAATTGATTACATATGAATACAAGTAAATAAATCATACATAAATAATAATTACGATAAAAGAAAAAAATAATAAAAATTACAATCGATTACAATGGTTTAATTGATTTACGTCAAAAGTACACTTAAACCATAATTTTGAAGAAAAAAAGAAAGGAAAATAAAAGGTTAGAAATTAGAGTAATAAAATAGGTCAGATTAAGGGCGATATTACGATTATTAGTTAATTTAACAAGTAATTAGAGGCTAGGTCAAAGCAAGAACGAAATTCATGGACATAAATCATCTCAGAACAGGCGCAACATCTGTCGCGTCCTCTGGAAGAGGCGCAGCTCCTGCTACGTCTGTTCTTGAGTTGAGTTCTGTCTATGAAGTCAGAACCGATATCTGTTAATGTTCGTTGGCATATTTACGATTAATTATTGATATTTAGACTCAAGTGAAAGTGATTTAGCAGGTTAACTACATCTGGAACCGTCATTAAAAAGATAAAAACGGGTTAAAACGACTTAAAACGAGTTAGAACAAATTAGACTTATTTACGGTGTCGGAAATATCAAAGGAACGAACTTGGAAAGAATTCGAAAAGAGTTTGATAAACTGAAATCAAATAAAAAAAACTATGTACAAAAGCGAATCCCATAAACTTTATATGGATAAATCGAGTTTCTAAAATCCGGGTTTGATTTAGTGACGAAAACCCGCAAATATCGAGTTATAAGGGATTTATGTCGAAATAAAACGTTATAATTAAAAAGGAATGATTAAAACTAGGGCTGTTCATAATTACACCCGGACCGCCGAACCAGACCTGTCTGGACCGTCCTTGTCAAATCGACCAGACCGGCCATATTTAGGTCCAGTCTCCGGGTTTCTTAAATAGGCCAACCGGTCTACGGTCCATACCGGTCTAAAACCGGGGTGACCCGTTAAGAACCGGTTCAGACCGATCGTAGTATTGTGCGTGAAGTCTGGCACTAGAATGAAGATAGAAGATCTAAAAAAACTCAATCAATATGGCATATAAAAGTAATAAAACGTTTAAAATTTGGATTCTTAGGAAGTTTGTATAATTATGGTCAAACTTGCGTCTTTAACTACTCCCTAGTTTTCAGGAATCTCCTATTTACTAAATGAATAGGCAAAACTCCAACTTTTCCCGCCTAAAACATATTTCCTATAATAGAGCTTGGTATTTTTAGCATATATTATAAGTGTGAACATGATAAGTTATAAATGGATATAATCTTTTGAATGTAAATATTTATAACATTTAATATTTAACATTATGCACAAATTTATCTCCGATTTTTCTAGGATAAAGAAATTCTTTTTTTTTTTAACTTATTGACAAAAATTTATTGACTTTTTACAATAAGAAGTTGCCGCTAAAAAATATGGTATTTATTAAATATTTTTTAAAATTCATTAACTTTTTATCATAAAAATTTGAAGCTAAAAAATATGTTATTAGTAAATATTTGTAAATTAACATCATTAATTTTTCGGTAAAAAAACCAAAAAATACTCATTTCATTACTTCTTACGATTTAAATTTTTATTTATTTCTCTAATCAAAATACATTAAGGAGAAAAATGAAAATAAAATGAATTGTTAATTTAAATTCTATAAACAATACACTAAAAAGTAAAACTCCACAAATATCGTGCATATATTGCATGAGGTCTATATTAATAACTCTATAAATACCGCACATTCACTGCGCGAGATCTAAACTAGTTTCGTATTAATTAGGTATGTCAATATTTATTTACTTGTGATGAACATTTAACTTTACATAATTAGATTAAAAAAGGTTTTTCCCTTTAAACTCTTTATTTACGTTTCTTATTTTATCCCTTTTACCTATATACTGATATTCTCCATATCCTTATTTACACCCCTTTAAACTCTTTAAAATCTCTTTATTCTCTTCTAAAAAAATTGGTTACTCGTGTATACTCACCCGTATACTCCAATTCTTTTACAAAAGCTCCAGAAAATATTCATAGGGCAGTCCATTGCATCTCTTCTAGACGCCTTAATTATAGTTTATTTACATATTCTTTTGCAACTTAAAATCTGAACTGGATTTTTATTGTTGAATCCATTTATTTTGGATTTAACTTTTAGTAGCCATTTTTTATGCTGGATTGAAATAGTTATTGTTAGTGGTACTTAATCAAACTACCGATTGCGCAACAACACATACATTGAAAGTTTGGTGTCGTTTAGTTGCCTTTGTAAATTATGGGAATTGCAAAATCCCATGAATTACAAAAAATGGAGAGTGTTTGGTTGCCAATTTTTTGGCAAAATGTAGGCATTTAATATTCCTTGGAGTTTTGAATGCCTACATAATAGGGGAATTGAACTACCTACATCCCCCTAGGTAGTTGGCCACTCCTTGGAATTCAACTCCAACATCCGCAACCAAACGAATTTTCGGAATTCATGTGAATTTGTCTATAGGAAAATAATTCACATGAATTGAATTTTCCGATGTTAGTTTAATTCCTAGATCAACCAAACGAGGCCAAGTATAGCAATTACCAAACTGTCATTTTTTATTCAATGGCCGGTCCATGGGATCCGGTCCGGTTTTAGACCGGACCTAAGGGTCAGTCTGGGTCCGGTTTCACATATTGCAGGTCCGGTCGCCGGGTTTCATTTTAGTGAGTAACCGATCTCCGGTCTGAACCGGTCCGGTCCGATTTGGTCCGGGTTTGAACTTTTGAACAACCCTAATTAAAACATGGTTTATATATTGAATAATGAACGAAAATATGAAAATAAGATGAAAAAGGAACAAAACAACATAAATCCGAGGAGGAAGAAGAAGAGCAGTAGCAGCAAGCAGCCTTTGGAAGAGGTGCAGCAAATGCTGCGACTTTTCGAAGAGGCACAGCTGCTGCTGCGTTTCTTCTCGACGTCTGGTATCCGCTGTTACGTAAAAACAATTTTATAAAAGGGTTTTTTAAGTCGGTTTTAAATATACTTTTGACGTAAACTTTACATTAATGGGTACAAAAATAAAATAAATAAAGATGGGATTTACACCCTCAGACTTGTTCGACGAAACGAGATTAACTAAGTTAACATTAGTGATTGCTCGACTCGAATGTATGTAGAAAGTGCCCTCGTTGGAGGATTTTAGATTAATTGATTGATGTGTAGTGGTCAAATTGGTCGGTCATGCAATGTGACTGGTACTTAGAATGATATGAGCTTACGTGGTCGATTGATCAAGCATGTAGGCGTCGAAAGCTTAGAGCAAGGTCTAGAATGCAAAGAGAGAAGAGAAGGGCGGACACTCGCGTGAAAAACATGGAGACCGAAGGTCTCTATTTATACCAAAAAATGTGAAGAGTTTTGGAATGACACAAACTTTGGAAAGAAATCACGGAAAGATTCGGAGAGATGACCAAAAAGGGTCGGAGAAGAGGCTAACAACATTTCTGCGGTCCTTCCAAACGGCGCAGCACCTGCTGCGTCATTTACTCAGAGGTGTCCTCCTCCGGAAGAAAGATTTCCGCGTTTCTATTATGGAATTGTGGTAGATCTATACTTCCTTATTCCCTAAAATATGATATATGAAAGACATTTTACCAAAAGAATTTAATTAGGAATAAATATCTGGAATATTCGAGAACATTCTGACTTAGCATGTTAAACGGTTTCTTAGAAAATGAATCGGTATTTGACCCGGACTCCAAAGGAACTCCAATTATTGTCAAAACGACCGTATCGGTGCGTAGATGACGACCAAGGTGTAGACTCGAGTGTTTGAGCTATCACCTGGCGATAAACTTACGGACTGTCATAAATGGATCCGCGTACCAAACATGTGGCCTAATCATCACTGGGTGGTTGGCGGAAGGTGTAGAAATGAGGTATCTACAGGAGAGCGGGATTATGTGTTCGATTAAAGAGCTTTCTAATACGTACCCTCACCCCTTACTCAGTTATCTCTGGACATCCGTGTCCATTGGCATCTCGAGAATCATTCTAGACATGGAATGCAAAGGGTAACGAGTTCCTAGTGTTCATGTCATTACTTTGTGTCTTGACATGGTACGATATATTCGAACGGTTTCCAATTTTTCCACAATAAATTGGTGGTGACTCCACAAATGTAGGCTTATTCAAACTTTCACCGGTTTCAATGCCTCACAAATCGGTAACGGCCCATGACGTGCTTTGTCAAACCAAGGTTTCGTGGAAGAAGTGTCGCCGCCTCGAAACCAACGTGCGGGTGCGCGCGGCACGGGTGGTCCATATCCACATTTTGGTGACTCTGGGATGATACACTTACGTGTTACCCAGAGTGAAATGTGAACAAGGTTAGAGAATAGTTTATACAAGACAGTTGTTGATTTTCATTACTCGACCTTCTTAGGTCATTTCATTCGGCCTTCCTAGGCCTAACCCAACCCATTCGACCAATCGTCCTGTTTGGACAGTCCAAATTCTTATCTGCGCCTAAAGATGGATAGCGATTGACGTCAAGCATACCGCGGTACATACTCATGTTTGTATCAAGAGCTTTCACTACTCGAGGAAATGGACTAGGAACCAACCTTACTCATGTTTGGCAAGGACCTCTCCACAGACTAGGGTTTGATTGCTTGGTATGGCAACCCACCTTTTAAGCCAAAACCCTTTAAATGCACTCAGCACACCGTTATAATGCCAATATATATGTTTGTATCATATACGTGATCACTATTTTGTAAACAAAACCATAACGAAATTTTGTAAAATAAAATCCTTTTCAAAATGTAAATGTTTTTTTTTTTTAAAAAAATGGCTTAAAACAGCTCAAAATAAGCCGAAACTTTGTCCAAATGTCGAGTCAAAATTCGGGCCTCGAACCCATTTCAAAACTCACTTCGAGTCAGCACTCCTACAACTAAACAACAGTTGTCAAGGACAAACATTTCAAAATTTGTCATTTTCAAATCTCACTTGGCACAGTGGCACACGTCCACTTCACGAGTCGAGTCCTTTTTTGAGTGAGTGTGCGAAAATGGTCGATCGTGTTTTCATTCGTCGTCGATTTCTTATCCTTGGTCCAAAATGGTGGGGACTAGTCATGGAAGCGTTAATGGTCGATCCGAATAACCCGCAAATAGTAATGATCAAATCCTAGCTGCGCTCCTTCGTCTCCAGACAAGCCAAGACCAAGCTTATGATCACCTTAATGCAATCAAAAACCGCATTTTCTCTAAAGAAACTAGACTTCCTCCTGCAGAGGATCCTATTCCCGACATGCTCGTACACGATAATATTCCACCCTTTGTTGGACAACCCGAAGCCAATCTTTCACCTGGTCCTACTCAAGCTGAAATGCGACTCCAATATTTGGAGGAGCAACTAATGTATCTCAAGGGAGGTGACATCTATAGGGAAAAAAGTCGCAAGTTGTAGACGCGGGCCCACGAGGTTATCTTGGGAAGACAAGCTTTGCATTTGTGGAGTCACCACCAATTTATTGTGGAAAATTGGAAACCGTTTGAATACCTCATGCCATGTCAAGACACAAAGTAGTGTCATGAACACCAAGAACTCGTTAACCTTAGCATTCTATGTCTAGAATGACTCTTGTGGATGCCAATGAACGCAGATGTTCACAGAGATCTGGAGTAAGGGGTGAGGGTACGTATTAGGAAGCTCTTTTGATCGAACACCTAATTTTGCCCGCCTCGATAGCGGCCTCTACTAATGATCAGGGAAAATCGTCTATATTTGATATGTTGTCGGTTATATGCATGCCATGCAACATCCATTAGATTAATCCTAGCATGTGAGAATTACCTAAGACGATAGACACGTAATTTAACATGCATTAATGTCGAGGTAGAAATTTAGGTTGATAGCATATGAGAGCATACAAACAATATGATAATAAAGAAATACAAAAAATACAATAATTACATTGGGTTAATTTATCTACGTCGAAAATACATTTAAAACGGATATTTTGAGGAAAAGAAAGGGAAAATAAATTAACGAACAAATTATTAGGTGATAATACGAGTAATAGTTAATTAATACGTAAGCTAATAACTATGTCAAAGCAACAACGGAAGTTCAGGGGCAGAATTCAACCCGAAACAGGCGCAGCAGTGCTACGTCCTTTGGAAGAGGCGCAATGCTCACTACGTCTGTTCCTGAGGTGAATTCTGGCTGTGAAGCCAGAATTGCATACCGTTAATGTTCATTGGTGATTTAAATGATCGATTATTGATATTTGACTCGGATGGAAGTGGTTTAACATATTATTTACATGTGAATTGGTCGTGAAAATAATAAAAGACGAGATAAAACTAATTGGAACGAATTAATTACAAGATTAATTACAAGGTTAATAATGAATTAAATTAAATAGGTTAATTAGGTTATTAATGCTAAACTATTGATGATGATGACGATAATTAAGAGATGAAAATATACAAAAGATGAATTTCAGAGACTTGATATTGATGAATCAAATCTCTAAAACCCGGAGTTGATTTAATGACGAGAACCCGTAAATATGAGTTATGAGGGATTTAGGTCGGGAATTAAAAGATGATAAATTAATGATGATTCAGATGTCAAAATTATCATGCGAATGAAATAAGAACAGACAAAGACGAAACAGGATAAACAGACGAATTAAACAAAAGACGAAGGAAGAAGAAGGAAAGCAGAACGCGTCGGCCCTCGTGAAGAGGCGCAAAGCAGTGTTGCGTCCCTTCAAGAGCGTATCGATTCATCGCGTTCCTTCTCGACATCCGTCTCCCGTTAATCCGTAAAAGGGGTTTGAATAAACGTTTTATAAATCGGGTTTGAATATATTTTCGATGTAAACCTTAAAATAATGATTACAAAAATAAAGTACAATAACGTTTAGTGATGCTCGACTTGAATGTACGACGAAAGTGCCCTCTAAGAAGAAAACGAACAAAATTGATTAAGTTGAATGATGTGGAGTTGGTCAAATTGGTCGGTCATGCAAAACGAGGCTGGTACTCAGAAAGATCAGAGCTTACGTGGTCGAAAGTTCAAGCACGTAGACGCCAAAAAGCAAGAGCGTGGTCTTAGAATGCAAAGGGGGAAGAGAAGGGTGGACACTCGGGTGAGAAATATGAGGAACGAAGGTCCCTATTTATACTAATCACACGGAGGAATTAGGGTTTCGGTGAAACTTTGGAAGTAAATCTCGAAAAGATCTTAAAATACGCAGAAAGGAGCTGGGGAAGAGGCGCAGCAACCACTGTGTCTCTTGGAAGAGGCGCAGCACCTGCTGCGCGCTTTTCCCAAGGGTTTCCAACTGCGGAAGAAAGATTTTCGCTTTTCTATTATGGAATTGCGGTTTGATCTTGATTTCCTTATTATTCATAAAATAATTTTAGGGTAAATTTACCAAAGATTAAAAGATTGAAATATGGAATAGAAATATCCGGAACATTCCAGAATATTCTGACTCGGCATTTTAAACGGTTATTAGAAAATGAAGACGGTTTTTGACCCGGACTCCAAATGTACTCTAATTACTGTCAAAACGACCGTAATGGTGCGTAGATGACGACCAAGGGGTTGACACAAGTGTTTGAGCTATCACTTGACGATAAACTTATGAACTGTCATAAATCGTTCCGTGTACCAAACATGCGGCCCAATCATCACCGCGTGGTTTGCGAGAGGTGCATAAATGAGGTATCTACAGAGCCCCCACTTTGACTAAGGCTTGGACAAGGCAAAAGCCATAGTATAGCCATCAGGTCAATCGTAGATTACAACCTGGCGACTATGGCGACGCGAGGCGGCTCAAGGGGTCTGAGCCAAGGACCTGTCGTCGGGAACATTTTAGAGTCTGTCGACTATCGGGGAGGGTCGTTTAAAGTCCATTAGACCACGTAAGGAGGCTCGCAGCCATTAGAATAGACCATACCTGAGATTCCTTGAGACTCTTTACTCTGTCGGACCCCAAGGGGAAGGGAAAAAGTAATATTGAAGGGCAGCAGGACGTTGATAGAAACTGCTGGGGGAAATCTTCTTTGGTCGGTCTTCAAAAAAACTTCGGTAATAACTTGAGATTGATGTTGAACTCCACGTGTTGAGAAGGACAATTGGCTGTCTTGAACTCTCGTTGGGAAAAATCTGCCTGGGTCGGTCTTCAAACAAACTTTGATAAAACTTGAGATTGATGTTGAACTCCACGTGTTGAGAGGAACAATTGGCTGTCTTGAACTCTCGCTGGGAAAAATATGCTTGGGCCGGTCTTCAAACAAACTTCGGTAAAACTTGAGATTGATGTTAAACTCCACGTGTTGAGAGGGACAATTGGCTATCTTGAACTCTCGCTGGGGGAACATAATTGAGGTGTGTCAAAACACCTATCAGAGGATATTTGCTCATTGTTGCAAGCGAAGTCTTGATAAAGTACTGCGATAGTTCACAGTCTACTCGAAGGTAAAGTACTGCGACAATTCACAGAACGAGGACTTGAGCGAAGCCCCCAGTTGGAGCGAGCACTGCTTCTGATACTTACCTGCATGGTTAGTGGCCACACAAGAAAGCAAACTAATAGAAAAAATAACAAATACGCAGGAGGAAACACATAGGTTTTGCAAAATTTGTTTCTTTATAAAAGTTATTTAAAACTTGCTTAAAGAAATTTGTCGTTTGCAATGCGTTATGCATATTCAATGGGCTTTAGACATAGGACTTGACACGACAACGACTCACTAGGATGTAAGACGATAGACTGACGCAACACTGACTTAGATTTGACGCGACACAGGGGATGACCTTTACAGACGTTGCCTACGTATGCGCAACCCCTAGCCAAGTGTGAGTGACAATGCTTATCAGTTCCAAAGGTAGAATAATTGAGCGAATGATGAAGGCATATAAAGGCAAGGCATGAGCCATGGATCAGCTGTCTACTTGGATATCTTTTGACATTGTTTCTTGTAAAAGAGACCCCTCTTGAGGCACGATAACTTGGAGAATCGATCTCAGACCTTGCCATCGCCTGGACGGAGCACTAGCTTGACTCAATTGGAGAGGAGTAAAGGAAGGGTGTCATCTCGGAAGAGAAGCCCCCTGGATGAGAAGATGACTCTGGAATTTGGTAAAAAAAGAAGACTGGGCGACGAGAAGAAGCCCCAGTAAAGAAGCACAAATGAAAATTGTGGTGCGGATGGTTGAAAGTTGATAATTGAGGTGGTTGATAATTGAGGTGGTTGATAATTGACGTTGGAAGTTGATAATTGGGGATGGTTGATAATTGAGGTTGGAAGTTGATAATTGGGATGGTTGTGTCCTTGAGGACTGCCTACGTATTCACGTGAAGTGAAATCAAACTAGATCGTAGTTCCGAGGTTTTATTAATTTTGTTTGGGTGTTGCGTTTATATCTTTCTTGTGTAAGAAAGGACTGCCTACGTATCCACCTGATTAGGTGAAATCAAACCATGTTCGTAGTTCAGGTGTGTGTCTAAGCTTATGTTGTCAGGACTTTAAAGTGAAAGGGTCACGAGGGTAATATTCCTTTGGTGACTCGAAGAATCGATTTGAGATAACTCTCTCTGGAGCTTGATTTTTTGGAGTTAAGGCTTGATGGGATTATGGCTTGTAATGTGGCTTGGAAATGGAGTCTTTTGGCTTGATGTAGCCTGAGCACATAAAGGTAGGTTAAAATGACGTGGGATCAAGTTTCCATGTCTTGGCCCCAAAGGAATGGGTATACTTGACGAGCTTGAGAGGATTCTCAAAATTCTTAACTATCTCCCTGTAATGGTCTCGAGAAGGACTTAGGGTGTGTGATGTGAAAGCCTAAGTGAGGGTGCTAGCTGACCATCTTTATCGACGTCTTGATTCTATATAGACTTCAACCGTATTCTGTATTTGATTTCATACTTGTTCTTGTTTCACACTTAGATTCTTGGTCTAGAATATATCTCGGCTTTTTCTCAGATTCTTGATTCAGGTTTTTTGAAGATAACTTGACTTTGGATATTGACATTGACTTTCTTGATTGAGCCTTCTTCTATGACTCTTTTGTCTTGGATATTGATCTTGGTCATTTCTCTTGATCGCGCCTTTCTCTTTGATCATGGCTCGTATTGTCTTGGATTTTCTTGTTACCATGGATTTGGGTCAGACTAGCACCTTTTTTTTTTTGCTAAAATGTAAGATATATTATAAAGAAGAATAATTACAAAAAATATGAGCTATATAGTTCAATACATATCAGCTCATGAGGACATCATATTGCTCCTCCCATCAGGTATCCAAAACTCTAACTAAATATGAGGTATATAGCTAGAAATAGATCAAAATAGATCAGCTCTCATCTTAATAAAAGTTATCAATGGACTGTACTGATTCTCCTTAGCCAATTAGCATCAGGTCCATGGACTTGATTCTTTATCAAATGCAGGCACCTAGCATTCATCTCTCTCCTGATATCAGCAAAAATGCATTCTGGTTTGTGAATTTTGTACTCTAATCTGCACTCATTCCTTTGTTTTCAAATGTCATAAACACACGCACTCACCACAACTTTCAGCAATCTCTTCCTCAGTCTGGAATGTCTGCATTTAAGGACCCATTGCAGGGTGTCATTTCTAACCATGTTCAAGCCAAGCCACTCACTTATCCCTCCCATCACCCTCCTGCTATAAGCACAGTAAAAAAAACAAATGCTGCACAGTTTTATCCTCTTGTTCACAGAGACAACATAAAAATGAGTCACTCACCCCAATTCTCTTTAGCTTATGTCTAGTATTTAGAGCATTCATATACACTAACCAGGAAATAAACCTATGTTTAGGTACTGCCCAATTATGCCAGACCAAATAGGACCACTCCACCTTAGGTTTAACAGTCCTTATCAGGTTATATCCCTTTCTAATCTTATATTCTCTTGGATTCACAATCCAGTTTCCCTGATGAAAACCATGTTGTAGTTCCTTCTTTACATGGCAGATTTTCCTCCACCTCCAACTCGAGTCTGCAGTGGGTCTGTAATCAGCCCATGAAGCCCCTTTTAGATACACATGACTTATCCACTGAACCCAAAGTTTATCAGGTTTGGCATAAACCCACCAAAGGAGGTTCCCAACTGCAGCAGTGTTCCAATGCTGAATGTTTTTTTGACCTAACCCCCCCTCCTTTTTTGGTGCACAAACTGTATCCCAAGCTACCAGAGGAGATTTTGTATATGCAGTTCGACCTTCCCATACGTAATTCCTGTAGAGACTGTCAATTTTATTCAGCACTCCTTTAGGTATGATAAAAATCATAGCCCAATAATTATGCAGAGTAGCCAAAACAGATTGAATAAGGGTAAGCCTGCCTGCATATGACAATTTTTTGGCACCAATGCTTTGAATTATATTTATAATCTTATCAGTAAGGCACCTGCAATCATACTTGGTCAATCTTGTGGTTTGGATGGGCACCCCCAGATATTTAAAAAGTAATTGACCCTCAGTGAAACCAGAAACACTCAAAATTTCCTCCTTATCAGCTGAGCTCATGCCATTAAAGTAAGCATTAGATTTCTCTGGGCTCATCTTTAATCCAGAAGATTTAGAGAATGTAGAGAATGCTCTCAGGAAAGGTATTATGGAAGTTTTTCTCCCTTACAAAAAAGAAGGAGGTCATCAGCAAACATCAAATGGCAAAGCTTAATGTAAGCACACCTTGGATGAAACTTGAATTGGTAATTTTTAGTGGCATAATTCTGCATTCGAGAGAGATATTCCATACAAATAGTGAAGAGAAGAGGGGATAAAGGATCTCCTTGCCTTAGCCCTCTTTGACCCTTGAAGAATCCAAAAGTTTCACCATTAAGGTTCAAGGAGAAGGATGCAGTTGTAACACAAATCATAATCCATTGCCTGAACTTAGGTGGGAACTTCAGTGCAGTTAGCATTTGCTCCAGGAAATTCCATTCAACAGTGTCGTATGCCTTCTGAAGGTCAATTTTAAACAAGCACCTAGGGGAGGCCTTATGATTGTTATACATTTTAATGAGATCTTGGCAAATTAATATATTTTCTATAATGTTTCTGCTCTTCACAAATCCTCCCTAATTTTGACAGATGATATCAGGCATAACCTTAGATAACCTGTTACAAAGAAGTTTTGATATGCACTTGTAAAGCACATTGCAGCAAGCAATGGGCCTGAATTGCAGCATAGTCTTTGATCTTTCAACTTTGGAGATGAGAGTCACTGTAGTGGCATTAAGTTGCTTGAGTAACTGACCAGTTCTAAAGAACTCTTTAATTGCAGCAGCGATATCAGTCCCTATAATAGACCAAGCATCTTTAAAATACTGACTTGAGTAGCCATCTGGTCCGGGGGATTTCTCATTGGGAATATTGAAGATAGCTTGTTTGATTTCATCATCTGAGACAGGTTCTAAGAGGGTAGCCTTATGCTGATCAGAGCAGACCACCCCCTTCTTGACAATAGACTTTTTGACTCTCATAGTATCCTGATGTTGGCCTAATAACTGTATGTAATATTCCAAGAAAGCCTCCTGTATGCTATCTCTATCCTTACACAGAACACCTCTAATATTCTCCACTTGAATTATAGAATTTCTGATCCTCTTGGCTTTAATAGCATTATGAAAATATGCAGAGTTCATGTCCCCTTCATTAAGCCACGTAATTTTGCATGTTGTTGTAAGAAGACAAACTTTGCCCTTTGAAGCTCTTTACATATCTGCAGAGTAGACTAGCATCTTTGGAGTGAAACAGGTTGGTCTTTTTTGTAAACAGGTTGTTTATTGTGGGGAATAGGTTTACCTTCCGTCATGGATCATTAACAAAGGAGATGGTCTAGATTCGTCCTAGAATCTCTTGAGAAAGGCTCGTCCTAAACTGGGAGTTAGTGAGAAGTCCCTATTGCCAGACATGGAATAGGTAAGAAGATGCACATGGAATAGGTACTTGGAAGAAGATCAACTAAGTGCAGTTTCGATTGTCCTGCATTGTTGTTGCGTTTTAAAACTTGGAATGGAACATCAACTAAGTGCACTTTTACATCGTTTTATTTTGTCATATCATTGTTGTTCATTAAAAATTATAAAAATTTGAAAATGCCTAAACAAATCAATCTTTTTGTTATGCATTAGTTGTATGGAAGAAAAGGGTGCCCAAAAAAAGGAAAATGGAACGGAGGAAGTATAAAATATGTGGTTTGAAAATTGTACTTTTATTGAAATGATTAATGAATATATTTAATATAGACTCGAGAAGACACGCGACTCGAGGGATAGCCCCCAGGTTATCACTAGAAATGGACATGGACACAAAGAAAGACACTAGAAAAAATATGGGATAGAAAGCCTAAAACTCGGACTCGGACTTTGACTCGATTTTGGATCCAGACTCGTAATCATCGGCCCACGCTTGTACATTTTCTCTTCCAGCAACTGGCTTCGGCATCTAGCTTTGAGTATTCATCTATTTGAGAACCTCGTCCTCATCATTGGGAACACTGGTATATCCATGAGGATTATCTAAGTTGCCTTGTGGGCTAAAGGTTGAGAGGGACAAATTCCCACTTTCAATCATATCTTGGATCATATGCTTCAAATAAAAGCATGCTTCTGTATCATGTCCCCTGCCACGATGATACTGGCAATATGCATTACTATTCCATCTAGGTAGTATGTTTTCAGGGTCTGGAGTTGGACCGAGTAGATGTAATTTGCCTTGTTATACTAACATTTGTAACGCCGCCGCATAAGTAATGCCAAGGTTAGCAAATGCTCTAAGATCCCGCCCCGGTCTTCGGGTGGGACTTCCATGAGTTTAGCCCTATCACACTTAATGTCAGCTTGAGCAAAGGTCGATTCATGGTACTTGCCGTTCTCGATATTATCCTGGATGATATTCTTTAGTTTGTAGCAATTCTCGGTGTCATGTCCCCTTCCTCTATGGTATTGACAGTACGAATTGCCATCCCAAAACTTAGTCTTCTTTTCCGGATCTGGGTAGGCCCTATTGGTTCAAGAAGACCTAGAGAGGATAATTTGTTTAAGGCTAGGGCATAAGATATGCCTAGACTTGTGAATGACCTGCGAGGGTTGTTAGGCTTCTTTGACGAAGGCTTCATGAGGTTGCCTTTGTTGATTTTGATTCTTGGATGAGAAGAAGTACAGATAAGTTGCTCATTTGTTGCTTTAGGACTGTCAGGTTGAGGGTTTATCTAGACCCTTTTCATTTTGAGCGGTTGGGCATCTCTTACCTATTTCAACCACTCCATATTGGAAAGCCGAGAGTTTAGGCTATCAATAGCACCCTCTAACTTGGAAAATTTATTGTTGAAGGCAATGGAAAGCATGAGCATTCCACTTTGGATGTCATCGTCTTCGAGGACATTGATTTCTTCATCGTCATGAGGAGCGAGGAGATGAGAACAGTCTAGGAATGATTCTTCATCAGGTTTAATGAAACTAGACCCAAGAGGGTTGATTTCTTCGAATTGCTCGACAGAAGGTGGCATTGGAAGCTTGCCCTCTTCGATCATATATTGGATGGTATGTTTCAAGAGAAAACACTCTTCAATATCATGGCCTCTACCTTGGTGACATAAGCAGTATTTGTTGCCCTTTCAGAGGTTCACCTGTTTCTCTAAAGGTGGATCCGGAGTCGGTCCTATTGAATGTAGCTTGCCTTGGGCAGAGAGTCTCTTCAAAGCATCGGCATAAGACATGCCTAAATCGGTAAGCACCCGTTGATTTCTCCCAGGTTTCCTTTTAGCTGTTTTCAGCTTTCTAGGACGATGGTTATTACAAGAGGCAAGCTTTGGACGACCTAGACTAGAGGTTCCTCTAGGTGGCGTGTTCTTTTCCACCATCCCATTTTCAAGGGTGAGGACGCGAATGCTCAAATTTTCCACTATCGCTTGAACTCATAGGACCATGGTATAAACGTCTTAGAGAGACATGGTGATTGTGGCTTGAGCTACTTCGTGACTTTGCTGACTGACGGAATTTGCTGGATTCCTACTCGACATAAATGACGCGCATTACAACTCGATTCGACATGGGATCACGCATACTAAGGCAACAAACAAAGGATACACGAAGGAAAATATAGGAATACGAGATAGGATAACTAGACTCTTGACTTGTGAAATCATGAAATGTCGTGAGTGACTTCTCGTGTTTTGAATTCATGGTGATTGACTTTTAAATTTAGGCTCGAGTGTTGACTTTGACAGAGTGACATTTATGTGGTTGACTGGATTGATGGGATTGACGACACATGTTGGTTCTAGACTCGAGATTTGCTTATAGGTGTTAAGAAGACTGCTGTAGTTTACCCTCAAATATGAGGCCCATTGAGACTCGTGTGTTGAGCCTCGAAACGTGTGACTCGAGGTGTCGGAAATGTTTGGATCCTAACTAAATTGGGGTAGGGGTCTATAATGACGGTGTGACGCCCTATGACTTGACTTGAATTTGAAAAGACCGAAAATGTAAGGGAAGACGGGTTCATGACTCGACGGAGTTTCGACTAGGACATAGTCGGTTTGAACTTTGACTCCAATTTAGCCCAACTGAATTTACATATTTACATTTACATGGTTTGAAAATATTTTGGTTTAAATTTATTTTATTTTTTATTTTTTTTCGGACTTTTTTTTTACGTTTTTTTTGTATTTGGTTCTTTGTTTTTTTTTTTACATTATTTTTACATGGGTTTTGAAATGGGTTGGAGGCCCGAAGTTTGACTCGACATTTGGACAGAGTTTCGGCTTATTTTGCGCTGTTTTGAAAATGTTTACATTTTGAAAAATGATTTTTATTTTTACCAAATTTTGTCATGGTTTTGTTTACAAAATGGTGATCACATATGATACAAGCATTTATACAAGCATTATAACGGTATGCTGAGTGCATTTAGAAGGGTTTTGGTTTAAAAGGTGGGTTGCCATATCGAACAATCAAACCCGGGTCTGTGGAGAGGCTCGTACCAAACAGGAGTAAGGCCGATTCCTAGTCCATTCCCTCGAGTAGTGAAAGCCCTTGATATAAACAGGAGTAAACATCATGGTATGGTTGACGTCAATCGCTATTCATCCTTAGGCCCAGATAAGAATTTGGACCGTCCAGACGGGACGATTGGTCGAATGGGTTGGGGTGGGCCTAGGAAGGCCGAATAAAACGATCTAGGAAGACCGAGTCAAGAAAACCGACAACTGTCTCGTATAAACTATTCCCTAACCTTGTCCAAGTTTCACCCTTGGCAGCACGTAAGTGTATTACTCCCCAGCGGAGTCGCCAAACTGTGGACGCGGGCCCACGGGGTTCGCTTGGGAAGACAAGCTTTGCATTTGTGGACTCGCCAGCAATTTATTGTGGAAAATTAGAAACCGTTCGAATACCTCATGCCATGTCAAGACACAAAGTAGTGACATGAACACCAAGAACTCGTTACCCTTAACATTATTTGTCTAGAATGACTCTCGTGGATGCCAATGAACACGGATGTTCACAGAGATCTGGAGTAAGGGGTGAGGGTACGTATTAGGAAGCTCTTTTGATCGAACACCTAATACCGCCCGCCTCGATAGCAGCCTCTACTAATGATTAGGGAAAATCGTCTATATTTTATATGTTGTCGGTTATATGCATGCAATGCAACATTCAATAGATTAACCCTAGCATGTGGGAATTAACTAAGACGGTAGACACGTAATTTAACATGCATTAATGTCGAGGTAGAAATTTAGATTAATTGATCTACGTCGAAAATAAATAAATACAAAAAATACAATAATTACACTGGGTTAATTGATCTACGTCGAAAATACATTTAAAACGGATATTTTGAGAAAAAGAAAGGGAAAATAAATTAACGAACAGATTATTAGGTGATAATACGAGTAATAATTAATTAATATGTAAGCTAATAACTATGTCAAAGCAACAACGGAAGTTCAGGGGCAGAATTCAACCTAGAACAGGCGCAACAGTGATGCATCCTTTCGAAGAGGCGCAGTGCTCACTGCGTCTGTTCCTGAGGTGAATTCTGGCTGTGAAGCCGGAATTGCATACCGTTAATGTTTATTGGTGATTTAAATGATCGATTATTGATATTTGACTCGGATAGAAGTGATTTAACATATTATTTACATGTGAATTGGTCGTGAAAATAATAAAAGACGAGATAAAACTAATTGGAACAAATTAATTACAAAATTAATTACAAGGATTAATAATGAATTAAATTAAATAGGTTATTAATGCTAAACTATTGATGATGATGACGATAATTAACAAATGAAAATATACAAAAGATGAATTTCAGAGACTTGATATTGATGAATCAAATCTCTAAAACCCGAATTTAATTTGATTTAATGACGAAAACCCGCAAATATGAGTTATGAGGGATTTAGGTCGGGAATTAAAAGATGATAAATTAATGATGATTCATATGTCAAAATTTATCATGCGAATGAAATAAGAACAGACAAATACGAAACAAGATAAACAGACGAATTAAACAAAAGACGAAGGAAGAAGAAGGAAAGCAGGAACTGCGGCAGCCTCAGGAAGCGGCGTAGCAGGTGTTGCGTCCCTTCGAAGAGGCACAGCAGTTGATGCGTTCCTTCTCGACATCTGTCTCCCGTTAATTCGTAAAAGGGGTTTGAATAAAGGTTTTATAAATCGGTTTTGAATATATTTTCGACGTAAACCTTAAAATAATGATTACAAAAATAAAGTACAATAATAAAAGATGGGATTTACACCCTCAGACTTACATGTTTGACGAAACGAGATTAACTAAGTTAACGTTTAGTGATGCTCGATTCGAATGTACGACGAAAGTGCCCACTAAGAGGAAAACGAATAAAATTGATTAAGTTGATTGATGTGGAGTTGGTCAAATTGGTCGGTCATGCAAAACGAGGCTGGTACTCAGAAAGATCCGAGCTTACGTGGTCGAAAGTTCAAGCTCGTAGACGCCAAAAAGTAAGAGCGTGGTCGTAGAATGCAAAGGGAGAAGAGAAGGGCGGACACTCGCGTGAGAAATATGAGGAACGAAGGTCCCTATTTATACTAATCACACGGAGGAATTAAGGTTTCAATGAAACTTTGGAAGTAAATCTCGAAAAGATCTTAAAATACGCAGAAAGGATCTGGGGAAGAGGCGCAACAACCACTGCATCTCTTGGTAGAGGCGCAGCACCTGCTGCATCCTTTCCCCAAGGGTTTCCTCCTGCGGAAGAAAGATTTCCGCGTTTCTATTATGGAATTGCGGTTTGATCTTGATTTCCTTATTATTTATAAAATAATTTCGGGGTATAATTTACCAAAGATTAAAAGATTGAAAATATGGAATAGAAATATCTGGAACATTCCAGAATATTCTGACTCGGCATTTTAAACGGTTATTAGAAAATAAAGACGGTTTTTGACCCGGACTCCAAATGTACTCTAATTACTGTCAAAACGACCGTAATGGTGCGTAGATGACGACCAAGGGGTTGACACAAGTGTTTGAGCTATCATTTGACGATAAACTTACGAACTGTCATCAATCGTTCCGTGTACCAAACATGCGGCCCATTCATTACCGGGTGGTTTGCGGGAGGTGAAGAAATGAGTTATCTACACAAGTATGAGGCAGTAAATGCTCAACTGCCAGCTAACTTCAACATGACTGACATTCCGAAGTTTAAGGGACATGAAAACCCTTTGAACCATATTCGTGCATTCAAAGATTACATGTCTATCAAAAGCATTAAGCCAGATGTGTTCTTAAGGATCTTTCCTTCATCTCTTGTTACTATTTATAAGTAATGGTTCTATTCCTTGGATCACAAGAAAATTGCTACTTGGGATGATGCTGCAATCGAGTTCACCAAACAGTACGCAGATAATGCTGAAATCCAAGTCAATATGCGCACTCCAGAGGTTCTTACCCAAATTGAGAAAGAAGGTTTCACCGACTTCCTAAGTAGGTGGAGAAAGACTAGCACGCAACTCGTCAAACGTCCTGATGAAGCTACTCTTATTGAAACATTCGTGGACAATTTAAGGCCAATCTATGCGAACCACCTAAGGTACCAAAACATAAACTCTTTTAAAGATTTAAATGTACTAGGAACGAGAATTGATGACGACCTCCGTAAAGAACTCTTGTCAAAAACGATGGGTCGTGGATATCAAGGCACAACGAGTCATTCTTATGGCTCCACTAGCAAGACCGACGAGGTCAACCTTGTTGAATCGTCTACCAAGAAGAACAACCCGCAGAGGAAGTTGACCAACGTTGGTGACTCGTACCCCAATGCTCTGAAAAGACTGATGAAGCAAGGTAAACTCCAACCCATAGGACCTACACCTAACCCAGAGAAGAAGTCTAGGTTCTAGGATGAGAATGCCTACTGCGAATACCATAGAGGCAAAGGGCATGATACAGATAATTGTTTCAAATTAAAGCATGCCATTGAGGATATGATTGAAGATGGGTGTTTGCCTATACCTCCTGCAAGCAAGCCTAACAATACTCAGAATCCTCTTGGAATTCTGATGATTAGAGATGAGGAATCCACCTTGGATTGTTCACACCTCATTTCTCCTTCTGAAGATGAGGTTAATGCACTAGAAAATGAGGAGAGTTACTCCACCATCTCCCCTACTATCGCTGATTTTATCGCATGGGTAAAGGGTGAAAGTAGAAGTAGACAAGTTTCAGAGCTAGAAGCTACAGTGGCGTCCCTACGCAATCCAAGCACTATACCTAGAGTAGACAGGCCAGTGATTCCAATCTTATCTTAAGAATCACAATGCAAGAAGTGATCGCAGTAACCGACAATCTAGTCGAGCAAATAATTAACGTAGAAGCTGAAATCATAACCTTGAGAGAGCTTCATATCGTCAATGGAACATGGGTGGATGACGATGATGTTTACCTTAAAGAACATCCTCTAGTCCAGGCTAGTGGAGATCAATATGTAGACCACCTTACTCGCTCAGGATGTCCATATCAAATATCACTCAAGGACAAACAAGTGGTCCAGTTGCTACTAACACCAATGCCATCATACCCAATGATGGCGAAGATGCATCTCCTGACCATTTATTGAAGCAACTTCAAAAGACAATGGCTGATATTTCAGTCTGGCAACTAATCGCAAGTTCATTTCCTCATCGCCAGGCTTTACTACAAGCATTGGCTAAATTGAATGTAGCACACGACTCTACATCTGACGACGTTGTCAACCTAGTCTTCTAAGACTCAGTCAAGCTAAGTGACCTAGTTACTTTCTCAACTGAGGACTTACCTCCATTTGGCATCACTCATAACCTCGCTCTATACATCACAGTCACATGCTTGAAGAAAAATGTACCAATGACCTTGGTGGATGATGGCTCTGCAGTCAATGCCATACCACTAAAAACAACATACAAGTTAGGCATGAAAGAATCAGACTGGACTCCTACAAACCAAGGCGTTCAGGCATACGATGGAACGCGACGTAAAGTGGTGGGACTAGTTAACCTTACTATAGCCACTGGGCCAATCGAGCGAAAGGTTAATTTTCAGATAGTGGACATCGAGGCATCTTTCAATATACTTCTAGGTAGGCCCTGGATTCACGCTTCCAAAGTAGTAACATCCACCTTACACTAAAAGATCAAGATCCCTCTAGAGGGCAAGGTAGTGATGATCACTTCGTCACCCATCAAAGCTGTAATAGAGAAAATGTCAAGCAACCAAATAGTTACAGATCCAGTGTACGAGCTTGGAGGATTTCAAATCATAAACCTTATGGAGGGGGAGCTGGCTCCTTTATACTTCACCATACTCCAACTTAGTGGTCAACCACAAACTCAAGTCCTAGGGATACTTCCTAGGAATGCCCCTAAACCCCATCAGAGAAAATACCTTTGCATCTTTTAAAGAAGGTAACTCCCAAAGGATACCACTAGGCTTGGGGTACAAACCCAGGAAGGCCGAAACTCTCGAAATGCTTACTCAAGTTCAAAATTGCAAAAATAAAGGAGTCCAAATGCAACCCTACCTCCCTACACTAAATGGGTACTTTGTTAGGGAAGGGGAGTGTGAATACTTTCATGGATTTCCCGAACCTTGGAGATACAGAGGCATTCATCTAGCTGGAATCGAGGTCTTCCACGATTGCTACTTCATTTCTCCAGAAACGGTTCCTACCGCCAAAACTCCTCAGACACCTTGTCTCAACGAACAGGCTGTTAGCCTTCTATTTGGAGAGGATCGATTTTTTAAGGCGGCGTAGAATGAGATCATTACCATGATATTTTAGGACGACCATTTCAACCCTACAACACTGATCACCGACACCAGCTCTAATCAACATAAAGGATGGAGAAAGTCGATCAAATGGACCAACAATCAAGGAAAAATCTTCAAGGTCACTATTGGAGAAGGAGAGATGTTCAAAGGAGAATCCAAAGACAATGAATTTGAGTCAGGGTCGGAATTAGAGTCGGAGTCGGAATCTAAGTCTAGATAAGTCACTAGAGAGTCTCCTCCCGCCGTCACTCCCCACCCCTTTGTTTCTCCTTCCATAGCATCGCCTAGTAACACTAGCTTGCGGAATGTCCCAACAACTCTCCCTTTACCGCCACTGACTACTTTGCAGATGGCTTGTTTGTTTCAGCTGTTATCAAACTTTAATCTGAATAAATCTGATTCTGCTTACTCTTTGTGTTATTCTGAATGCAATTCTATTGACGATGATAATGAGGATGATCCTAACCCAGACTCAATCGAATTACCTCCCTATATAATTAAAGAAATACTAGAAGAGGGGGAAGAGGCACCAGTTATAGAAAACACCGAACCTATCAACGTAGGAATGGAATTAGAACCCCAAGAAATTAGGTAAAAGACGAACTTAAACCCAACTGAAAGGGCTAGTTTCATCGACATCCTACACGAGTTCAAAGACGTCTTCGCTTGGTCATACAAGGACATGCCAGGGATCGACAGGGATATTGCAGAACATTGCATTCAAATTGCTAACCTTCGCAAATTCTTCCTCAGATTACGCAAATATAACATGAGACTCAATCCTCAGAAATGTGCATTCGGAGTAACGTCATGCAAGCATATGGGATACATTGTCCGCCAGAGGGGGATAGAAATTGATCCATCCAAGATCAAGACCTTAATCGAGATGCCACAACCCCAAACATAAAAGAAGGTTACGGGATTCCTAGGCAAAGTACAATACATAAGTCGATTAATATCAAAACTCACTATGATATGCGAAGCTATCTTCAAAAAGCTTAATGGAGAGTGTCGTTTGGGGTCTCAATCAAACATATTTATATTTCTCAACAAACAACAAGTTAGTGGTTAAGCCGAGGTCGATCCACGGGATGGTGTGCTTTGGGTTCTAAGTCTATCTATGTCAATTTATGCTAGTGTCACAATTGATTTGGGTTTTTAGTTGTGTTCTAGACTAATGCAAGCAATAAAGTAAAATGAGCAATAAAAGGAAGAATGTAAATAAATGACTAAAGGTGCTAGGATATCATGGGTTCATAGGGGATTCATGGGAGTAAATCATACAAACATGTTGTCAATTGTATGCAAGCATTCATTGTTGTGATGGGATCGAGTTGGTGTATAAGCTTACAATCCCCAAGAAGGTTTGTGTCCCGGAGCCGAATAGATTAGATTGTACAACACCTACAAGTCGACTTAATCCTTCCTATTCAATTCTATGCATGGTCTAATGAGGTGATGTGACTCTTAATTGCGCACATTTAGTCCCTTAATTCAACCTATTTTGCATACTATTATAGCATTTCATGGCCATTTTATCCGTCAATTCCTTCCTATTTCGCTTTCCTATTGCATTGTATATGTCTTGTAGGAAAGAAGATAATGAGGCGGAGTTCCCATCTCCCGTGCATATTTGGAAGTTTTTTGAAGATATTGGATGGACTAGTATGAAGAGGAGGCAAGAATGATGACCAAGGATGTAGGAATAAAGAGTATATAGAAGGGTCATAGGCTTAAAAGCAAGGATGACGAGAAGGAAGCCATTACAAGAAGAAATTTCTTGGAACCAAACCAAGAGTTGCTCCTTTGGCTCTGAAAGTATGCTATATGAAACGGCGTCGAAAATCAAGTGGTCTAGGCTTTTGAATCACTCCAATAAAAGTCCGGATGAGGAAATGACGCCCGTTTTACAATCCGAGCTCAATTAGACAAGTTGTCCGCCAAGACGAGCATCTCTCCTCCAAGACGGGCGTCTCCCCTCCAAGACGAGCGTCTCACCTCCAAAACGAGCGTCTTTCTTTACTACTATCCCAGCGTCCCGCAGCGAACACACCCGTCTTGAAGCCAGACAATCCGAGCATCTCCTCTACGATCCGCTCGGATCAAGAGACAGGACCTCGGGCAAAGACTCCAGACGCGCGGGACGAGCATATTGTGGCGAGACTAGCAACGTGATATGCGCATCTCCCTTCGAGACTTGCATTTTCCTACTCAACACTTAGGAATGCTATTTACTAATCTACCCTTGCTTAACCTAATGATGTACTACTATATATACTCCATTTGTAACAATCAATAAACCAAGTTTCCTTAGATTAAATCAACTTTTCTTAGATTAGATTAAGCTTTTATTAGGAGTAGATTAGAATAGATTAATCCCAATTATTCCACAAATCACACATTAATCTTTCCTTAATTATTGTTCAAGTTTATTATTGGTTAATTCATGTTTATTATTGGGTAATTGAAGATTATTGGGTTATTATTGGAGAATTGACAACTCTTCATCAATCAATCAAGTTCTCTTCTTTTATTCTTTGCTTTATTATTTGGAATCATCTTCATAGGTATAATCTCTTTTACTCTTGTTCAATTATTGTTAATCACATGATTTATTCACCATGTTTGGCTTTGTTAGTATGATTGACAACCTTATTAATATGTTAACTTGATCATGAGTGAGTAGTCATTTAGCTAGGATTAATGGGGAATTAGGGAAACAAACATGGGGAATGATTCATGCTTAATCTAATATGTTTTCATAGTTAATTTGCTTGCTTGTTGTTATTTCAACTTATGCACATGTTATGTTTGATGAAATGCGAGCCTATGAATCCTTGCATTTTTTACCCATCACTTTTCTTTTCAATGAGACTTGTAAGACATAAACCAACTCGACTCTCATTAGACCATGCATATAATTGAATAGGAACGACTAAGTTGAATTGTAGGTGTTGTACAATCTAATCGATTCGGCTCCGGGACCCAAACCTTCTTAGGGATTGTAAGATATACACTAACTCGATCCCATCACAAAAATAAGTGCTTGCATCTAGTAGAGAACATGTTTGTATGATCAACTCCCATGAATCCCTTATGACCCCATGATATCCTAGAATTTTTAGTCATTTGTTTACATCCTTCATTTAACTGCTTGTTTTACTTTCCATTGCTTCTATTAGATTAGAATCTTCAATCCATTACAATTGTGACAACCCCAAGCACAACTACAATTATATTGAATAATTTGAGTACCCCCCGTCCCATGGATCGACCTCGACTTAACCACTAACTAGTTGTTTGTTGAGAAATATAAATGTGTTTGATTGAGAGCCCAACGACACTCTTATCAAAATGGCGCCGTTACCGGGGACGGTGTTATGTATTTGAATTGTTCTTTTATCTAGTTTTAGTTTTGCTTCTTCTTGAGGAGCCTTGGTTCCTTAGGAATTTCGTTTCTTGTTCTTTAACCTTGAGGAACTTGTTCCTCAAGGTTCGTTCTTACCATTTTATTGTAGTTTCCGTGTTTGTAGTTGCCTCTTTATCTTAGCAATGATGATGGCACATGGCTTCCAACAAGAAGAAGTATATGGGCAAGTTGGAGTAAATGAGTATGACATGTATGAATGGAGAAGGTTTTTTGAGCAAGAAAACACACCCACATCCTATAACTTCTATAATGGAAACTCAAATTATCCCCCATCCAAAATCCACAAGAACCACCCTCCCAAAACCCACTTTACAATCAATGCCAAATGTCATCCTACAACCAACACCCATACAACCAATCTCCCATGTACCCACAACAAGAGAATGAGCATACCTTTAACTTGCAAAGTGTGGTTCTCCAAATGCTAAGATACCAACAAAATCTCTTCATGCAAATGCTAGAAGAGAGCCAGGCTAGAGACAATGTTCTCAAAAACATTGTTATTAACGGTGAGAAGTTAGCAAATCAAATTGCCCAAATGGAAGCCACCCAAATGCTCAATGAAGAAGAAGGGGATGATAATGAGGGTGAAGAAGAATTTGGATGGCATTATGAAGCTACTCTTGTGAATCCCCCACCACCTCCTAAATTCATAAGCATTGAACATCCCTTACTCCAACTTGTACCCTACTTTACAAACATTCATGATGGATGTGAATATGAAGATGCAAATTTTGCGGAAGGGGAGTGCTTGATTGATTATGGACCAAGAGTGGACGATGGATTGAAGCATCATGAAGTTGAGGTGAAGAGCAATGATGAATGTGAGTCGAAAGCCAATTATGAGACAAGCACTTTGTCTAAATTGTATAATGTATCTAGCTCACACACTAGCCTTGCTTCTCCAATTTGGGATACCTATGATGATGATGATGATGATGATGATGATGATGATGATGATGATAATGATGATGATGATGATGATGATAATGATGAGGAAGACCTCCCACCACAATTTCCTTCTATGACTCATGTAGAGGAAGTGTGTTCCCTTGACACTTATGGGAGTAAAGGTAAAACTTGGAATGAAGAGGTTGATGAATTTGAACTTGCTATCTTGGGAAAATTGAGGGGCCAAGAGGAAACCTATGATGTTGGCATCTTTGATCACAGTTTGGAAGAAATTGAAGGTCTCTTCTTTGAAAATGGTTCAAGTTCTAAGGAGGGTCAAGAAGAAAATGAAGAAAATGAAAACATAAATGACCTCAATGGTGAGAAGTTGACTCCTCCACATCTTATCCTTCAACTATCCCCTCATCAAAGAAATGTGAACTCTCCTTCTACTATTAAAGGATTGATGAATCAATGCTCTATCATCATAGAATTTGAAAGAGATGGTGGAGAGTGGAAGCCTCCTGATGAATATGGGCAATACTTCATACATTGTGTTGACAAGAACCATGTGCTTGTTGGTTTGAAGCATTGTAAGACGCCAAGTGCCAAGGGCAAAACAAATGGGAGAGTGTTTGGCAAGGTATATTCCAAGCCAAGATGGCTAAATTACGTTTTGACATCGCCGATCTCCTATTTGTGCTTATTTGAAGCCCATTTAAAAGCTTTTGATAGGTTGCTAAGAGCATTAAGCAACATGGATAATTTTAATGAACATGGCAACAAGGAATGAGTTTGGTGAAGTCCTCCCTCAAACCACCATTTGTAAGATATCATATCATTTGACTTTGCATTGCATTTACACTTGCATTTAGTTATATACATATACATTTAGCTTGCATTTTTTAAATATTTCATATTGCATTCACATTAGTTAGTTCATATAGTATAATTTGCATTGTAGTATATCTCACATGATTCATGTAGTCAGTTGTATATAGACTAGAATTCATACATAGTCACTAATGACGAAACCTATTCCTTTCTACACCAGAAATAGTGCTTAAATCGGTTTGGGGAGGTTTGATCATAGGTGACCTAAGCATGCATCATCTAGTGTAGATTGCATTCATTTGTTATATATGTCATATAAAATCGCATTTAGTTAGAGCATGCATTCATTCATATCATTACATTTATTTTCATAAATTCAAAAATCCAAAAAAACATGTACTTTCTTTTTCACTCCTACTCCTACATGTACATTGAGGACAATGTTCAAAATAAAGTGGGGGATGAGAATTTATATTCCAAAATTTTTTTAAAAATTAAAAAAATTTGAAAAATACAAAAACATGTCTTTTTATTTCATAAAATCAAAAACCATAAAAATTTGAAAAATTGAAAAACCAAAAACATGTTAATTTCCTTTATAGTTTATAGTTTAGAATTGTATATATTGTATATACTTGTTTGTTTGCTTGTTTGTTTATCCTTCTTCACATTGATCGACTACGCCACATCTGAGACATGAGGATATTGAACACCTTTATGGTATGATCTTTCTATTCTCCCTTTTCCTCTTTATGTTAATGACTATGTGGCTTTATTTTGATTGATGCGGTATAAACAATGTGATTATAGGATTGCATTTAGATTATTTGGCATACTAGTCGGCATAAGCATATGGATTAGATTGTATATATGATATTTGCATCATGGCATATAGTTGCATTTAGGAAAAATTTTGTGAAAGCATCTATTTGGGAAACTTGACAAGTGTATATAGGACCTTGTAGATACTTTTTCTTCTTGAGACTTTGCTCATTAGAATGCTTGTAAAACACCTTAGGAAGTGTCATGCTAGTGTCCTTTGACCCATGGATTAAGGCCTAGTCAAGAGTACCTTGTGGTGTGATAACTCCTTGGCTACCGTTTATTCCAAGGTGACCTTTGAAGCTATGCAACCGTTCTTACACTTTTATCATTATATTTAGTCAACAAAAAGGGAATGGGCACAAAAGCATCAAGTTGAGTTTAAGTACCAAAGTAAAAATCAAAATAAAAAAGTTTGCAAAATGCATCAAATGAAAAGAGGAGCAAAAAAATAGACTCCTATGCTTCAATAAAAGTACCCTTGCTACAAAATGGGGTTACTTTGAAAATGTTCAAAAAGAATGAAAAGAATTGCCAAGTATTAAAATGCCAAACATCAAAAAATAGCAAAAGAAAGTGTTCTCAAATATCAAATGCCACAAGAAATTGGGGGGGACAAACAACAACAAAAACAATCTCCCATATGAAACTCAAATACGAATGATCCCTTTATCCATCGAATCCACTTTTGTGCATGGTAGAGAGGGGACGACCCTTCTTCTTGTCTAGGCAAGAAGGGGAATTCCGCGATCCTCCAGTGTTTCTAACACCAAAGGGAGTCTACTCTTGACGAAAGCATTTAACGATTGAGGACAAAGGTACCCTAGCTTGACACAAGTTGGAGGTGATTTGTTGGTATCCTTCTAGGCTTAGTAGTTTGAAGAAACCGTATCTATGAGTGAATGTGTACCCTTAGATTGCCTCCCTTGTAGATAATTTCCGCCACTTAGATGAGGAAAGTGGCTATTCATTTTTGTAGAGCATCCATTACTTGTTTTGTGTGCTTTAAATGCTTGGATGTATCGCTATTTTGGCAAGCCCCACCTTGCCTTGCAAGAAGGCATCCTACCTCATGGTTGTCTTATTGTTAGTTGAAGGGGCGGAGTAAGACCCGTTAATTGTCTCACATAGGCTATATTATTAGGATATTTTAAATATAGGTCTAGTTCAAGTCACCTCTTTACTCGGGACGAGTAAAGGTTCGGTTTGGGGATGTTTAATGTAACTCTTAATTGCGCACATTTAGTCCCTTAATTGAACCTATTTTTCATACTATTATAGCATTTCATGTCCATTTTATCCGTCAATTCCTTCCTATTTCGCTTTCCTATTGCATTGTATATGGCTTGTAGGAAAGAAGATAATGAGGCAGAATTCCCATCTCCTGTTCATATTTGGAAGCTTGTTGAAGATATTGGATGGACTAGTAAGAAGAGGAGGCAATAATGATGACCAAGGATGTAGGAATAAAGAGTATATAGAAGGATCATAGGCTTAAAAGCAAAGAAGTCGAGAAGGAAGCCATTACAAGAAGAAATTGCTTGTAACAAAACCAAGAGTTGCTCCTTTGGCTCTGAAAGTATGCTAGATGAAACGGCGTTAAAAAATCAAGTGGTCTAGGCTTTTGAATCACTCCAATAGGAGTCCGGATGAGGAAATGACGTCCGTTTTACAATCCGAGCTCAATTAGACAAGTTGTCCGCCAAGACGAGCGTCTCCCCTCCAAGACGAGCATCTCCCCTCCAAGACGAGCGTCTTACTTTACCACTATCCGAGCGTCCCGCAGCTAAGACACCCGTCTTGCAGCCATACAATCCGCGTCGCTCGGATCACGAGACAGGACCTCCGGCCAAGACTCCAGACGCGTGGGACGAGCATATTATGGCGAGACTAGCAACGTGATATGTGCGTCTCCCTTCGAGACTTGCATTTCCTTACTCAACACCTAGCAATGCTATTTACTAATCTACCCTTGCTTAACCTAATGATGTACTACTATATATACTCCATTTGTAACAATCAATAAACCAAGTTTCCTTAGATTAAATCAACTTTCCTTAGATTAGATTAAACTTTCATTAGGAGTACATTAGAAAAGACTAATCCCAATTATTCCACAAATCACACACTAATATTTCCGTAAATATTGTTTATGTTTATTATTGGTTAATTCAAGTTTATTATTGGGTAATTGAAGATTATTGGATTATTATTGGAGAATTGACAACTCTTCAACAATCAATCAAGTTCTCTTCTTTTATTCTTTGCTTTATTACTTGGAATCATCTTCATAGGTATAATCTCTTTTACTCTTGTTCAATTATTGTTAATCACATCATTTATTTATCATGTTTGGCTTTGTTAGTATGATTGTCAACCTTATTAATATGTTAAACTTGATCGTGAGTGAGTAGTCATTTAGCTAGGATTAATGGAGAATTAGGGAAACAAACATGGGGAATGATTCATGCTTAATCTAATATGTTTTCATAATTAATTTGCTTGCTTGTTGTGATTTCAACTTATGCACATGTTATGTTTGATGAAATGCGAGCCTATGAATCCTTGCATTTTTTACCCATCACTTATCTTTTCAATGAGACTTGTAAGTGTGGACATGGGCCCACCTGCACGCCCAGCCGATCTGTGGACATAAAGCGGTCTTTTGAATGTCACGCTCGGCGGCGTAAAAATATGCTTTCGACAAGATCTTTTTATATCGGTCGGTTTCGTCTCGGCAAGGGTCTCGAAACGATTAGAGATGTTCGGAGTTGCCACCAAGCATTTGTGGGATGCTTGGAACCCGTTCGAATCCACTTTATACCTCGGTCAAATGAAGCACAAAGCAGTGTTTGTCATAGGTACTAAAGATAAGGAATCGTCCCTCATTAGCATCCTATCTCTAGAATGACTCTCGTACGCCCTGGATAAGGTCGTCCACTATCCAAAGTTTCTGAATAAGAGGTGAAGGTACGTATCAGGAAGCCCTTTAATAAGACACCCAATCCCGCCCGCGGTAGCGGCCTATACTGATCGATCTTGGTTGGTTGAATGCAAAAGTTGATAAAACGGTTTAAATGTATGATTGCACATCCAATAGTTTTAACCTAACATGTGAGAGCTTTCTAAGTCGGTTTATTTAATCCAAATATCAAGTATAAGATGTCGAGTTGGATTTATGGTTGATTTGCATGCAAGACGGAAATTAAACATCCATTTACCGAATTAGGTTTAGGGTGCATAATGTGATCCATTTGTCTTAGTAAGACGTTTTGCAAATTTGGTATTTGAATG
>NW_027413287.1:0-67587 GCF_048544455.1 Silene latifolia
TATAATTAATAAAAACACAAATCCTAATACGACACCATCTAACAATATTATCTTGATTACTCATTTAAATCGAGATGATTTGCAAAAGCCAGAGCTTCACCAAAACAACCTCCTCATCCAAATATTGTCGTCGACACCATAACCCTGAAATTAACAACTTAAATCACAAATTCTTGGCGAGGTTAAAGAGAATTTTGTGTAATTAAAATCCTACATACTACACAAGCCAATGTTGATTATGCACAAAAAGAACCATTCAAATGAGACCCACCAAAATAAAGGAGGGTGCCTGAATATCAAGTACTGTGTTTGTTCTTAATAACACCTAAATTGCCAAATTCCAAGAAATGAATTTATAAACCTGTGTCAAAGACATTACCACCACCTTAATAACAACAACAATAGAAAAACTGTGTTTCTTCTACTTCCTCCGCTATGGAAGAAATGTGGGCCCTCTCTCGATCCGAAACTTAAATTAAGCACAAAAAAACCCATCCCACCTGGGTTTTCAAGAGGGCACATGAAAGCAGAGATCAATATGTGGGTCAAAACCATCTACGGCTGAGGTGCCGGGACCTGCCAAAATAAAACGTATTTCCAAAAGTGCGACGTATAGGACGTATTGCAACATCCTCAACCTCATTGTCATCGTTCTCATCCTCGTCCTCGTCCTCGTCATCTTCATCTTCATCTTCATCTTCATATTCATCTGAATCGTAATCGTAATCTCTTCTAGATGTTCTACGAAACTGAATCCTGCTATTTAAGAATCTACTTGCCCTGTATCCGCTACCACCACTCAAGAAGTCGTCCATGTCCATGTCCACGTTGAAAAAGGGGTTGGTATTTGGATCTATAACATAGTCTCCAAGTACCACCGATCCCGGTGGCAAAGTGCTAATGACATCATTAATCTCCCTCTCATTCTCCATGCTTTTCCATTTCTGTTCGAGTGATGGATCCACTTTCCGTGGTCGGGCCAACGGATGCTTGGCTTTGACATGCTTTTTCAGTTGCTTGAAGTTACCAACAAAGGAGCATTTCTCTTCCATACATGTCCGTTTCTTCTTATTGAGATATTTTCGGGCTGGCTCAACCAAGGTCCAACCTTTCACTTGCCCACGGCATAGCGGGCAGAGAAGCTCAGATACAGCTGTCTTTTCATTAGGACATCCAAAGTTAAGGTCCGAAGAGTTTGCTTCAGTAGTTGTTTTGGCGTATGCTTTCTTGTACTGGTCAAGACAATTAGAGAAACGGTAGCTAGTGGCACACATGTAAGGACGGCATCCTTTATGGTAAGAGGAACAGAGCAAAAGAACAGCATTGTGAGGTGCCTCCATGCAAACTGAGCATTTAGCGTCCTCCCAATCTTTCTTTTCTGATAACTTAATAGGCTTCTTGACACCTTTAAACATTTTGTGGGACCGTGATGATATTCGAGTTTCTTCTGCTTTGTCACTGCGAGATCTACCCTTAAGGCGCCTTACCCTGTTAATTTTCGCCATGATAACACCTGACAACAAGAGAAAGAATACAATAAAAGAAAGATTATTAGTTTATTACACTCAGGAAGGGAATGCCATTCAGGCAGCTCTTCTATTTCAGTGATTTCGAAACCTACATTGCTACCAGTTTACAGCATATAGGCATTGTGAAAGCAGACAGGTGTTTAAGCTATCAAATAGAGTATATGACATTATGGAAACACGGCATGTCTTTTGCCAATCAAGTATTATTAAAAATAGCAATACAATAGTAATAGCAGCAGCAGTAGGAATGATTATTACAATGCTAATTAGACACAGAAAAACTGTATCAGCAAAACTCAACGATGTTGAAGTTGGATGTCAAAAATTCAGTTCTACTGGATTATAAAGTTGAGGCCCTCAAACAAGTGTTAGCTTCATCGCCTTTTTTTTTCAGTCTTAACAACCAAAGGTCCATTAAGGCTGAAACTGAAAAGCACTACTTACTTTAATTAGAAACTCTATTAACTCAAACTGCCTAATCAAATAGTCTCAAGAAATCAATCAGAGATAGTAGTAGAACATTCTAAGATAAATGCAACACTCTGAAGAAAAACCCAGTAACCAATAGCAGTTTCCAACCAACAACAACAACATCAGAGCCTAAATCCCAAAATGATTTGGGTCGGCTGACATGAATCATCCTTTAGAACCGTCAATGGGTGAACACACACCTCAAAATGCGAAAATATAGAAAAGGAAAAGTGAAAAACAAAAGGGGATTTATTACACCTTTTTACCAACAACTTTCTTATATATTAATATTTGGTTCACTTTTAAGGTATTCTGAACCCTTATGTTTTATCGGTTTTCAAAATCGTTTTTAATCTTTTCTCTCGATTTAAATTCTAAGTTTTTATAAAAGAAATCCGGAGTGCGATTTTACAACCCTTATAGTTGAACTCATTCGAGAAGGCTTGGCGGTCTTAAGAATGGTTCGGGTAGGAGGTTCTCTTAAGAATAAAGAAGACAAATAGAATCTAATTCATGTTCATGCTAACAGAAGAGCAGATCCAATACCAAGAGGACTTCTTTTCAGAATGTGCACGGGTAGTACCGCTTGTCGTGATAGGTATGTGAGTGAGCTAAGATCCTAACATGAGATTTGATGATCGTCCTTAAATCGCAGAATGCTCTTATCTCCTCAAAGGAACAGACAATCCCTCAATAAAATAGGTCTAGTTAACAAATAACAAATTAAGATATACTTCGTAATTAATAAAAGATGATCCCTTGGATGTTCTTTCAGTATACAATAACTTGGAGGCTGTAGTGCTGTACCCAAAAGCGCAATACATATTGTCATAACTGCTAACATACGAAAATAAGCCTACGAACAAGTCATTCACAAATATCTGCAGATAAATGGGGGATTAATGCAATAGCTGGAAGACACAAGACCGCGAAAATTGTCTTAGGCAATTTCAAAAGTTTGTAGATATTTAAAAAGAAAAAAGAAAAAAGAAAGGAAAAAAAAAATATTGATCTCACACTCCAAAATCTCTCATCCAAGGAATGCTTTACTCATTAACCTCATAAGTCCATCCACAAAAGCAAGCATCAAAGTCCAAATTTTAGGACATAATTCCCTGCATTTGGAGCATTTCATGTAGCTTATACATGCACAAGTAGGTCTAAGTGTCTAACCCAAGATTCACGATCTCTTCAATTAACAATTAAATGGCTTCCATGAGAGATCTGTTCACATAAGATCAACCACAATCACTTTGAAAAGTCTACAATCTCAATCGCTCCCCATTCACCACTTCAGTACCCATCCAAATATTTTTCCCCAAAAAAACGCATCACATATTCACATCAAAAACGCAAACCTCATCCATCCCTAGTGCTTCAAAGCCTGCCCTATACAACCTATAGCGAGGTACTGAAGAGTCAGATCTACGCAACCACAACATAAAGAGGTCGTTCCAGAAAACGTAATATGCAATTTGTCTAAACTTTTAGTACCAAGTAACTGTTACTTCATGATATTCGAATCCCTCCGCTTTGTGAGCCACTTTGTGTTATTTGACTGTTAGAAAGTCACTATATAGTGAGTCTCGCCTCTAGTTAAGGGAAACAATGAACAAAGCTTTCATCATGATAGCAAAATTCAAAAATATCACCCCTCAACTTGCAAACTACTGCAGAAGACAATCTTCAAACGGGAGCTTAAGAAATAAAGTAATCCAATAAGAATTAGGGAGATATACGGCACATAGATCCAAAAGGGTATCACACTATCACTACAAAAATCATCAATTTTGCTCTCTTAGCAACTGAAGGCTAGCACCAGTGATCAATTCACATATCTACGCAATCCAAACTGAAAGTCTCTCATCACAACCTTTTCTCCTTCAGCACTTAATTCCTTTCAACTCTTTTATTCTAGATAAGTAACAATTCCCCAAAAAAAAATAAAAAACTCAGTCCATTAATAACAATATTACCCTAGTACCACAAAACCTCCCTATCTCTTTCACAATGAAACTTATATTAAACTCTTCACAAAGAAGACCAAGAATGGAAATCACCAATGCAGCTAAAGTGCTACACAGTGCTACATTCTACAATGCCATCCATTATAAAATTCTTAAAATTGTCATCTACTTAAATTTTCACCCTTATAGCCAGAGTAACGAATCAAGGCTGCAACACCAAGGCGCGGTCGTTTAGAAGATCAAGGCAACATTGTAAGGCGAGATTAGGCCGTAATAACGATTGCTGCAACCTTGATCAAATTGACAGGTAATACAAGCTTGTAAATATGTATATTCTTTGCAGAAGTGTCTATGATAAATATAATCTTCCATAACAAGTGGCCATGTGAACAACAAGAAATGTCCTTAGCACATATATCATATCATACATTCACACATAGATAACATTCCAGATTGAATTGAATAGGCTTGTAAAGTTGTATATCCCAAAAACTCGATTTGCCCAGCACACGACACATTTCTAAGGGTAAGATAGCGATACTGCACTACACTGCTACTGCTTCCACAGTTCCACTCAATTTGGCAGTACACTGAACTAAATTACACCTAAACCTAATGTTTATTCTACGACAAAATCTCCGCATTTTAGTTAAGCATAGTGAAAAACTCATCAATAAATTCAAATTCAAGATCAAGTCAAACAAGCATGATCATCATATTGAATTACACTAACTTTCAATTTCCAAATTATAACAAAACATAAAAAAAAAACAGATTACGAACATTACAAGAAATTAGTTAATTATGATACAAATCGATTAAAACTTCAAAAAACAAAACAAAAATACAGCAATATCGACAAAAAAAGCGAACATTACAAGTAATTACGATAAATAACAATTCCCATAAAAAACGCAAACCTTGTTCATTAACAGCAAATATTAGCCTAGTGCCTCAAAACCTTCCTATCTCTTTCACAATGAACTTATATTAAAATCTTCACATAGAAAACCAAGAATGGAAACCACCTATGCAGCTAAAGTGCTACACGAATAGCTTGATGCTACATTCTACAATGCTATCTATTCTAAAAATCTTATAATGTCATGATTGTCATCTACTTAAAGCCGGCTGTTTTGAAGATCAACGCCACCATTGTTAAGGCAAGATTAGGCCGGTCGCAATAGCCAACGTTGTGACCCTAATCAAAACCGAGATGTAATACTATGCTCGTAGATACAAATATTAGTTGCAGGAGTGTCTATGATAAATATAATCTTCCATAACAATCGGCCTTGTAAACGACAAAAAATGTCCGTGGCACAGAGAGTATTATCATATCATATCTTCACACATACGGAACATTTCATATTCAATTGAATAGGCTCGAATACCACGAAAAAAAACTCAATTTGTCCGGCACAAGCGTAAAGTGGCAGTACTACACAACTACGATACCAGTGTTGTTCCACTAAAATCGGCAGTACACTTAACTCAACCATGCCTAAACCCTAATTATCATTTTACGACGAAATCTCGACGTTTTACTTCAGCAAAGTTTAAAACACATCATCAAATTCAAATTCAAATTCAAACCCAAATCAAACAAGACTGATCATCATATTGAATTACACTAACTTTCAATTTCCAAATTATAACAAAACAAAACATCAACAAATAACAAACATTACAAGTAATTAACGATACGAAGCGATTTAAACTTCAAAAACAAAACAAAAACAGAACGAAATCGACAAACCCTAGAAATTAAAAACGGTAACAAAACTACGAGAGAAATGAAAATATTTAAAGATAAATTGAAGATAAAAAGGGGAAATTAAAGCACGTGTACCTGAATGTTGATGAACTATGAAAGTAGAGAGAGAAAGAATGGAAACCAGAGAGCTAAAGTGGGAAGAGCGGATGAGTTTATAAAGCCATCTATAAAATCTTAAATCTTCATTCTCGTTTTGGTTTTGCAGAAGAAATTAAAATGAAGGATTAATAACTAATAATTTATAATTAATAATTAATTAATTAAATTAATTAGTTAGTGTTTTGGTCTTTTTGAAAATGGATTGCATGATAAATATAATCTTCCATAACAATCGGCCTTGTAACCGAAAAAAATCCTCCCAGAGAGTATTTTATCATATCTTCACACATACGGAACATTTCATATTGAATTGAATAGGCTCGAATACCGAACCCGAAAAAAACTCAATTTGTCCGGCACAAGCGTAAAGTGGCAGTACTACACAACTACGATAGTCGATACTAGTGTTGTTCCACTAAACTCGGCAGTAATTTTATTAAAATAATTAATAATTTTAAAAAAATCGACGTTTTTTCAGCAAAGTTTAAAACACGTCATCAAATTCAAATTCAAAAAAACAAATCAAAAAGAGTTAATTTTATATAACTTTTATAATATTTAACAAATAAAAAATTACAGAAAAAACATTACAAGTTTTAATAATTAAGTCGATTTAAATTAAAAACAAAACAAAAAAGAGTTGAAATGATTAAAATATTAATTTTAAAAACATTTTTAAAAAATGTTTTTTACGAGAGAAAAAAATATTTAAAGATAAATTGAAGATAAAAAGGGGAAATTAAAGCACGTGTACCTGAATGTTGATGAAACTATGAATGTAGAGAGAGAAAGAGATAGATGTTAGAGAGAGAAAGAGAGAAGAGCGGAAGAGTTTATAAAGGTGTAGAACTCGAATTCTTCATTCTCGTTTTGGTTTTGCAGAAGAAATTAAAATGAAGGATTAATAATTTATAATTAATAATTAATAATTAATTAAATTAATTAGTTAGTGTTTTGTAACATTTTGAAATAATTAAAAATAAAATAAATTGATTAAATTACGGTTTTGAAAATTTTTAAAACAAAATTACACAATAAAATTACATAATTTCGGACCTAAAACACGCCACTACTAATGGTGTGTTTATATATACGGATCGAACATAAAATGGAAATGAATTACAAAAATGAATTACATGGCGGAAACACCCTATTTTTGTCTTAATTTTTTTTTTTTTTTTACCACAAAATCATAAAATAATTTTTTAAAAACACGCCGGGGTACAATTTTTTTTTCAAAAAACAATAAACACGCCATTAATGGAAGTGGCGTGTTTAAAACTCTAGAAATCCCGAACTATCGTGGACACCATTTTGACAAATATTTTAGGTGAAAACGACAAAATATTTTAAAACAAATTATTTCAAAAATGGACTCGTGTTTTGGGCTTTTTGAAAATGGATTGCATGATATCCATCCTAATTTTCAACTTTTTTTTTATTTAGTTGGTCTCTTTTGTAACGGGCTATAAATTGTGACGGGAAGATGTGATCATGTTATGTTATGATAAAATGTGATCATTCACAAATCCCCCTATTACTAAGAGAATAAAAATTCTCTTAGTTTTCCCTCCAAAAAGAATCAAACTAAATAAGGTAATAAATAAATTTTTCTTCCATTACATTATTATCTTTTCAATGAATATATTCTTATAAATAAACTCTAATTTTTAAAATAAATTCATAATTATAATTTTTTCATTAAAATAAAATAAAATTGATATTAAACTATAAAGTATAAGTTGCTAAATTTTTCAGTAATGCAATAATTATTAGTTTATCTTATTTACGTGTTATAAATGAAAAATTTGTATTTCAAAAGTAGAGTATTTGATATAAGAGTAGTTTTTAAGAAAGTTTGATGATAATTGAGTGATTTGATATAAAACCGTCTTATCTAAAGACTATTTGTTTGATTAAACAGAAATAGGGTAAATACGGTGTCCTGGACATTTCAAGAATCTACCTCTTTTATCAGACGTGATGCCTTTTTCCCCCTTTTCCTTTTCGTCTTTTTGCTTTGGCTGTGAATAGGACTCTTTGAAAGAATTTCAAAAAACACTTCAGATGATGAAATAATGTGTCTAGATGTTGACACTTTACATTTGTCGTGTGACAAATGGCGACATACAACGAGTAACACACTGACCTTATTTCAATTCTTTTATTACTGGTTAGAAGGAGGACGAGATCTCCGCTAGCGAACTCGCGGTGACTTCCTGTCTGACCATGGCTTCAAACGCAACACTACAAAAACTCGGGATGAAGACCTCGGCCGACTTGAAGGTCTACCCAGATCAGATCCAAACTAAAAGAAATACTAAAAGGAAGAAAGAAAAAAACAATACTGCACAACATTACCGCCAATTTGGTCATTCATTCAGCTGTTCTAAACATAATTTACAATGGAAACACTAAAGAGGGAGGAATAAGAGAGAGACGTCCTTGTAGATCACACGAAATCATTACAGGACAAATCTGAAAAATGGCTGAATACAAGAACTTAAAACAAGGAATATTACAGATTTACAGTTTACATATATATACAGAACTGACAGAAAGGCTACCAAGTGTCACCCAAAACCGACCAGTTTCCGGAACCAATCATTTGTTGATCGACATTCCAACTCCATATGCCAAAATGAATATGATCAGGATCAGGATCAGGATCAGGATCACAAAGCACTATCATTAATATTAATTAATGAATCTATAGCTTGTCAAATGCAGATAAGTATTCCCGAGAATCTGAGATAGAGGAATACAAATCATGCAAGTTAGGAATCAGACTAGGGTGGCAGGTTCAGAAATAATTGATAGTTTGTTCCGTGTTTTTGTTCCTCTGGCTATTCTTTTTCTTTCTTTTTTTTCAGTTTCCCCCATTTTTTTATGGATAATCTGGTTTTGTAACGAAACTCACATAATTATATGATAAGTTGAGCTTAGGGAAGGCTGCGAACTCCAGATGGGTTCTGATTCAGTTACACACAATTGAAATGTATCTGCCAATCAAAAAGAACTTTGGTGAGCCACGATCCAGGATGAGCAGCCTAACAAAATAGAAATGCAGTGCAGATGAAATCTCTCTAGGTTAGGGTCAACTTGAAATGAACGACTTGCAATCGGCAGCACCATGAGGACTGCGTTAAAATTCAAAATGGGGTTGAGATGCGATGGCTAGAGTTGAAACAGGTCGACGGACAACAAAATTCGACTTGAAATGGTCGGCTAGGGTTATTTATTGGAAGATAGAGTTTGATCCTCATTATATCTACAGGTTGGGGATGGGGTTGATGGTGGACAGTTATGTGTAGGGTGTCGAACTAAGTTGGATAATTGGGTTTGGGTGAGTGTGACTAGGGTTAATGCTACGTTGGTTTCGTCGAGGGTGGGTGAGGTCGAAGCTGGCTGGTATTACTGGGGTTGAAGGTGCCCGGCCAGCATTGGTGGTTGGTTAGGTCAACGGGTTACTAGGGTTAAAGGCAACAATGGGTTGAAGTTGGTAGTGGTTGTTGGTTTGAGGTGGAGTGAATGATAATAGTACGGAAGAGGACAGGGTGACATAAGTAGCTAAATAGATTGTTTAGAGTTGACCCGACAACAAAATGTAAATTATTCACCGGGACAAACCAAATTAGAATACATAGACTATTGGTGTAGAACATTTAAGAATGTGACTTTTTTCACTCCATGATATTTCTGACACTGATACGTAGATTCATGAAGGAGAAGCACACGGTAGTACTTGATGCAGCATTAGTTGCATGAGATGGTAACAAATTCTGTTCATTCCACCTCAATAAAAATCTGAAACAAACATGCTCTTAATGTATTCAGATGCATGAAAACCATGCATTCCATATTCCGAGAATAAGCTAAACTTAAAATATACTCACCTCACAAATAAAGAAGCCAAGACAGTCTCAGTTTTATCTGCGAGGTACCATAGGAGACTCTGAGCCAAATGGAACATAAAGTGGTCTCTGTACAAATTGATGTTCCAAGAGCTCAGCAGCCGTGGGGCGATCATCTGCATTCACACGTAAACATTGTAGTATGAAATCCCGAGCATCATAGGACAAAGAATCAGGAATAGGAGGCAGCTCGCCCTTTGAAATCCTGAAGAGTGCTTGCTGCTGCAGAATCACCAATAAGTAAAGATATTAGCAAGAAATATGAAAAATAGGATAAGCAGGGTTACATGTTCAAGATACAAGCAAAAACGAAAGAGGAGGGAGTATATGTAAGAGCATGGTTTGGTACCCTATTTTTATTTACAATTGAAAAGTCACGTAAGAGATCCCTATCTATTCACTCCTAAGAACTATAAATCTGACCAAGACAACAACTTACAACATTACCCCAATGCCTCAATGGCTCTCGCAAATTGCGAGGAAAGGGGGGACAGATGTACGCGGCCTTACCCTTGTATTAGCAACACAAAGAACTATTTTTTTTTTTAAAAAAAGTGCAACCTTCAGACAACCCCTATACTTGATCTCGATTCTTTGTCCTTGACCCAACTAACATAACACCAAACAATCACTTATGTTATGTATGACGAAATGATTATTGTTGACACTCAAACACTACGTTGGTATCCAATATAAGCAACGGCTTCCTCATATAAGACGCATACAGAATGACAAGGTAAAATAAGTGAATCACAGGGTAAGGTAATGTATGTAGAACAAAAAAACTCATAAGGATAACGTGGAGAGGAAGGCGATAAGAGTAGAGTAGATCACTTACAAACTCGTAAGGATGGTATGGGATATGGCGTGTTAGCATCTCCAAGACGGTGCATCCAAGGCTCCAGATATCTGCTGCCAGACCATAACCTTGACTCTTGTGATCAATAACCTGGCATTAATCAATCAATTATCAGATTCAACAAGTCATTGAATTTATCATTTCCTGCTGCAAGCTTAACTAAAAGTTAACCTTCACTAACAATTAACAGAAACCATTAGTTAAAGTTAAACCATAGAACTTACATGGCCACAACAGTTTAACAAAAATTTCCAAAATGCTAGGAACATACTCCCTCCAAGTTCCCATTATCTTCCCCTTTCTTTTGGGCACAAAAAATAAGAAAGGGGAAGAAATAATGGAAAGAATGAATATAATAGTGTAAGTTGTAAAGTTTATAGGAGAGAGAAAATAATAAAGAATAAATAATGAATAAAGTAGTGGAAGTTGTTGATTTTTTATGAGAGAGAAAATAATAAAGAATGAAATACAACTTACCGAAAAAGGAAAGAGGGAAGATAATCAAACTAGTGTGAAAAAGGAAAGAGGGAAGATAATAGGAAATTGGAGGGAGTAACATCTTTTATTTTCTTAATTTTCTCTTTTTTTCTCAAGCACCCACAGTACTTAAACTTCAGGGAAAAAAAACATAAACATGGACACGACACAGTCACACTATCATCTAGTGGAGGGGTAATACGACTAATAACAAACCAGATTCCATCTTTAAATAAAACCCAAATACAATGCGGACAAAATGCACGCCCTGATCAGCAAAAATCCCAAACAATCATCTGTTTCTCATGAAAAACATAGTGCGGAAGCCTTAAGGGACCAAGGATAAAAAAAAATAAACTGCTAAGAAGTATGTATAATTGTATATCAGCTTAAGAACAAAACTCCAAGCAGTGCAGTGATTCCCTCCATCCCAAATCTATTCTCCTCATTTGACTTTGATTGTCAAACAATGCCGACTTTGACAAATAACATGTAGTATTTACAAATTTCTGAAAATGATAATATGAAATTGGGTGTTTTGAAAATTCAAACATGGAAAGTTTTACATTGTATCTCTTCAAAAATCTCTACTTATGATGGGAAAAATTAATGGTCAAAGTTTATTCGGTTGACCATAAAAGTCAAATAATGATGGAAAATTTGGGAGGGAATGACTAGGGATTAGGGAGTAGCATTTACAGCTCATGGCAACAAATTTCAGGCCTTGTCGAGGCTTTTTTCATCATCCCAAAACATCACAACCAGAGACATGACTGCGTCTAGTGAATTCCCAAAGTTTCAATGAATGCTGGAGGGTCTTCCAATGTTCACCTAGAAGTGTCTGTCAGCGGCATTAAGCCTCTTTTCTGTTGTATGCTGCTGCTAAATGTTCTAAGATACGTCCATCAAGAAATTGGCAGCGTGACAGAGCACCCACATAGAGTCCCCCGATGACAACTCAGCATTTTAGACGTGAAAACTACAAGAAAATGTTCTTTCTAGAGTTCATGTTTCACAATTTGCTCATTATCTATTTACTATAGTAGCTGGGAGTAGGGCGCTAGGGACCAAATGAAGCTTGCTTGCTAGACACAACACTGATTGCTGAAATCATGGAACTTAGAGAATAGAGAAGACTCCATGACTATAACACAGTAAAATCCCAGTCACAGAAGTTTAAATGTTTCACACAAATAGACAAAAAAAAAAAGGTAACATCCAAGGAGACATTTAAAACATAGAAATATGGAATGAAAAAATAATATGAATTAAGGTCGTGAAAAGGGGGTGTAACGACAGTCAGGAAGGAACAGACTATAAGATGCTACCAAAACAAAGGTTAGACTCAAGAGTCCTACAGTTGAAATACTAGCAATCAGAAAAGGAAGAAGAAGACGGCTGCACGGCTCTAAAACCATTAAATGCGTCTAAACGCTCCAAACAATTTGTTACATGTCACATACATATTAACAAAAAGTTATCATTTTAAAAGTTTATTGGTATGCAACTATGCATCAACCGTCACACCACGATTGAGAATACAGCAATAAATGATGACAAAAGACCAACCTCAGGTGCCATCCAGAATACTGTCCCTTTGCACGACATCAAGTCATTTAATCTTGTGGCCTGTAAAAGATCGGTTGTTTATTCAGTAACAACAAACATATGCGATTTAAGAAGGCAAATGGAAGAAAAAGAAAATTTGAAAGAAAATTATGAATGGACAGCAAGAATAAATAAATTTAGTATACTGCATGCTCCATTGAATAAAGTTGAAAACAAAGAGGCGGCATACCTTTGCCAATCCAAAATCAGCAAGTTTCACTGTTCCGTCTGAAGCTACCAATATGTTAGCACATTTGATATCCCTGGAAATCAAACCAACAAAAGCTGCATGTTAATATTAGTGAAAATTGCAACTTACCACCTAGTATGTACCGTATTTTGCAAACTACCACCTAGTATTTCGTTTATTACAAATAACCACCTACATTACACTATATACATCCGAAATCCCACCATATATCATTCTCGACCATCATTTAATTTAATTCCCGACTCATTAAGTGAATAAATTATGGAATGACCAAAACACCCTTACTTTTATTATTCACTCTAGACACTCGCTACAAACAAAATCAAACTCTTTACCCAAAAATACAATCAAAATCAATTTGTATTTGAAGAATCAATATCAAACAATTATCCACAACCCATGAATAAATCCTTCTCCCACACCAATGAATGTTGATGGGGTAACTAGGGGGAATGTGGCAAATCATTTACAGAAATATAGGCTTTAATTTAAGCGCATGCAGGGCGGTGTTGGTCACGACGACGGTGGGAGTAATTCAGCAGGTGGGTTCGATGGTTCCACTACGGACCGTTTGTTTGCGATCTCACAGATCCTGGCTCATTTTCTGCAAGCTGGGTTCCGCCACTGCGTATGTGTCGGTGGCGGCGGCGAGGCGGGACACTTTGGTTGAGACTGCAGAGGGTGGTAGTGAGGTGGTGGTTAGGTGGCAGTGGTGAGTAGATGCGGTGGGACATGTGGTAAGGTGGCGATGAATGTTGTTGTTTATCTTTTAGTTTAGGGGTGTTGTTGATTATGATGATAATAATTTGGGTGTGTGATTTGATGAATTATTGGGGTGTTGGTGATTTTAGTTTAGCTTTTGGCAATTTGTTGATGAATGAAGATGATGATGAATTATTAGGGTGATGTTTTTCTTTTAATTTAGGTGGTTGTACATATTTTGAATGAATTAAAGGAAGGGTAATTTGGTCAGTCTTTAGTTTATTAACTTAACGAGTTGAGACTCAAGTAAAACGATGATCGGAAATGGAATACGGTGGTAGATGGGATATATACGGTGTAATGTAGGTGGTAATTTGTAATAAACAAAATACATGGTGGTAATTTGTAAAATACGGTAAATACTAGGTGGCAATTGACAATTTTCACTTAATATTACTAATCTGGCTTTGAAAGGTCAAACTATAGAGGCATGCTCAACTATATACCAAATTTTTAGTTTAATTACTTGCTTTGCATGAGACAATGAGAGCTCTACTATTGTGGGGAAGCATAGCCACAAAATAGTATAGGTGGGGACAGTAAACACAAAGAACTTATAAGCCAGAAAGGCAGGTATGGAGGTTATAACATAGAGAAAATGGATCAAGATTTCTGGTCCTGCTTTTTCTTAGAGTCCTCGTGTTCTTGAGATCCTTACCCTTCGAATGACAAGTAGCTTTACAGCTTTAACTACGAGTTCCACGCATTCGGGGGGAGATGGAAAAGGTGGAACCGTGGAACAAAACAAAACTGAAGGCATTCACACGAAAAAAAATTAATTAACCAGCTCTTAACTAGGTCAAATATATGCAAGGTGGTGTTCAGACTGGAAACTCAAAATGATTTGGTCAGGACAAAAACCGATGCAGCATAACATGATATATGAAAGAAAAAAAAAAAAAAAAAAAAAAAAAAAAAAAAAAAAAAAAAAAAAAAAAAAAAAAGAGTTCTTGTACAACTGAAGAGACGTCTATTTCATATACTGTGATGGACATTATCTCGCGAGTCTGCAATTCCTAAATGAACTTCGATGATTTATGTATTCTTTTGGCTTTTAGGTGAGGACTATTTGTCCTCTTGGTGTACTCTTTTTCTTCTATGTAGTTAAATTCTTCATTTTTCTCAAGAAAACAAATTCAGAGATGTGCAGAAGAGCACATTAACACGAAGAAGAAAACAGACTACAAGGTAAAAATGGGAAGGAAGAAAAATAAGGAAAGAAAACCTGAAGATAAATAGTCTCACTGCACAAACAACAATCTTATAACAAAAGAGTTGAACTGCGTACCTATGGACCACATTTCTATCATGAAGATACTTCAAACCCATAAGAATCTGTCTAGTGTAAGCAGACACATGAGAATCACGAAGTTGATACTTTCCATAGAGGCTTGCAAGGGAACCTTGTGTCACAAGCTCCAAAAAGATGTAAAGTTTTGAATCAGCCTGCAAAATTCATAGAATAGTGAAGGATTAAAAATAATCATTTGTGGTTCAAGATTCATGTTAGCCAGATACTTCTGATAAGCAACATTAGATGTCAACATGTTTCGAAAATCAGAAAGCTAGCAGACAACCAGACAAGTCCGAAAGAATAGTCACCTTTTCAGTACCAAGATATCGAACTATATTCTCATGTTCAAACTGACTTAGAAGCTGAATCTCCTGAAAGGATATAGAGAAGAAGGTATAGGTCAATAAGCAGGGACATACAAATATTATGGTCACAAAGAAATTTATCTTCAGAAAGTGGCTTTAGGAGATAAGTCACGCACAGCCGTACCAATTACCTAAAAACAGCGAAATTCAAACCTATTTTACCTGCTCAAGTTGGTAGACACTCTGCTTTCCTTGACTTCCTTGCTCAAGCAACGAAACTTCTTTCACAGCGAAAAAGATTCCCTCGCTGCAAACGAATATTAGTCCGATAAATTTTCAAGCATTATTTTAACCCACTAGTGAGTAGTGACTACTGACTAGTGATCAAAACACAAACCTAGATTCTTGTGTGTTGTAAAAAGCAGTGGGGCAAAAAAAGCTAGGTGTTGAGGACAAGAGCAACATATCATCACTAGTATTACAATTGCCTAACTGAAACTCGACAATGCAGAATAGTTTTTTTGGTGTAGCCCATGGAAGTTAGAGCATGAAACGAAAGTTGCTTAGGAAGGGAGCGGTACTACCATTTTAGTGTATTTGACCTTTACGAAGACGTCACAAGGTTAAAACTTTCATCTATGATATTTGCATGACTAACTGTTGTGCATGGGGTTACAGCCTTACAGGTGACAATCCCACAGAAACTATATTATGGTAACATCGTTCCAAAAATATTTAATATTAGCATGAAGCGTGAAGATCTAAAAAAAGAAAAGGCCGATAAGTATTAGTGCGAGCAATGTCACATACCTAGAAATCCCTTCGTATACAGTTCCAAATGATCCTCTTCCTAAAATCATTCCCTTTTCCCACTGAGTTATATTGATTCTGCACCCGCTATTTGGCGAGATGATAGACACGGGGTCCGTGGTTGTACTGGATGAGTCATCATCATTGCTAGTTGTGAAAGAGCAAGACCCTGATAGAATAACGGTTTCCCCAATCCTGGCACCATTAGTTCTCTCTGTAAAAGCGTTTTCACCATCAGTTTCATCATCATCATCATCATCATCATCATCATCAGAATGAGCAGGACGCCGAGAAGGAGGCCTATCACCATCAGGTGCCAGTCGTTCTAACAAGTCCCACGTAGAACAACAATCATCGTCCAAAGGACGAATGGTCATTGGCGGCGGGGGCATTAACAATGGGGGACGATCGCCTTTGATACCTCCACCTTTACCTACAGTTCTTGGAACATTAACATTCTTCAATGGCGGGTTAGCATCTTGCTTCAAGTTACGACCGACAGAATCAGGGTCTGCAACCACATTTGTCCGCACACTATTTCCAAATCTATGAGGTGCAGCTACAACAAACCTATTAGCCTCGTGTTGCTTAGCCTCAGGCTCAACAAGATCAACATGGGCCTTTTTAGGTCGTTGAATAACAGCAGGCGAGGATTTATTCTTCATAAGCTCATAGTCTGCTAGTGGAATCTCAAAATCTTCAGGTCTGAACCCTAAGCTTTGAAACATCAAATCTACCTCGCCGTCTTTCCCTTGGATCCGAAAACTACCCATATCTAGGGATCGTGTTCGAGGAGCTGAAGAATCACTTGTTGAAGGGGATGTAGACGACGACTCTGAAGGAGTGTAGTTAAAATTCTTAGCAGCGTTCCTTCGCACAAGCTTTCTAGGAGACTGGGAGAGCTCCATGCTTTTGCTCTTTGGCTTAGACGACAGTGATTCATCCATGCTTTTATGTTGCTTCTTCAGAGCAAATATCCTAGGCAAGTGATGCATTGAGAAGAGCTATACCCATGAACGTTCACATCACCTACTAAAAATCCTCCGCAGTCTACGATCAAGAGCAACCAAATTTCAAGTTACGGGCAATTTTCTCTTGGTAAGCCACTGATCAAAGAGTAACACTAATTATTCACTTCTACCTTCGTCTTTCTCTCCTCAAACCCTGATTTCTCTCCTCACGAAACACCCAATTTCTCTGCGCAATATAACCAGATCCTAAAGTAATTCCGCTTAAACCTCTAGATGTTTTTTTATTTCACTATATATGCACAAACCACCAAGAAAAGCAAACAAATCGATGATTCAAGCAGATTCAACAAGAAACGACAAGTTTCCGGGGGAATTTCAGCAGCCGAAGTAACAATACCCTAGTTTCCCTCTCTAGCAAACAAATTCACAGTGAAAAGAATAACTTACACCTCGAAGACAATTTTTCTCACTCAATTAGCTGAAAATGAAAGTATCTCGTCGATTTAACCAGATTCAACTACGCAATGTCAGCAAGCGAAATAACTAAACCCTAGCTTCTCTCACTATCAAACAAATACACAGCACACAACAATGAAATCCAGAATAACTTACACCTCGAAGCGCAGTTTTTCTCGCTCAATTAGCTGTAAACGAGCAAATCTCAACAATTCAACAAGTATACAACCAAATTCCGGAGCAATTTCAGCAGGCAAATCAACCAAACCTTGGATTCTCTCACTAACAAACAAATTCAGAGCGAAAAACCATGAAATCGCCTCGAAGCGCAGTAAATTCAAGCTCAAACCAGCTGAAAATGAGCAAATTCACAGCGAAAAACGATGAAATCCAGAAGAATCTATGCACAAATAGGCGCAAACTCGAGCTCAAATCAGCTGAAAAATGAGCAAATCTCTACTATCAAATCCAGAAGAATTCACACCTCGAAGCGAAAGCGAAGCAAATTCTAGCTCAAAATCAGCTGAAAAATGAGCAAATCTCGAATTTCGTGAATTCAATCAACAACCGAGAGCTGATTCGCGAAACTTCCGAGCACTTTCTCTCTCTTAATACGTAATTCAATTCCTCAAACTTGAGATATTTCTCACGGTCTGACCGGAAGTCAGAGGAGCTTCTGACCGCGGGCAAGAGAGATAGACTGGTATGCGCCGTCAAATCAGAGAGTATAGAGAGATAAAGTAAGTGAGAATGAAAGTTTGAGGAGAGAGAAAACGCGGTGATGACGGAGGGTGAAATGGGGGAATTCTTATTGGCTTATTTTATTTTTATTTTTTATTTTGTATCCAAGCTTTTGGAAATTTGGTCTTTTGGCTTTTTTTGACTATCGCCATTGACGGTCAATGTTTTTGTTTACTTTGTTTAAAATAATAAATACTTATCACATAATGAATTTGCTTCTTGCTTGATGAGATCCGCTTGTCAGTTTTTATTTTTGGAGTTTTTCAGTCTCTTTCTAGGGTTTAGTATTATGGAAATATAGATAAGAGCGGTTTGTTGATGATTAGTCATATAATGACTCTACAATGAATATGCGTTATTTGTCAGCGATCTATGGTAAATTTTCTCCATTAATGAATCAAACGAAAGATTCCCTTAAAAGCTACATGAAGAGAGCGATACAAGGACAAGTCGAATTGTCATATCATGTTTTGAGATCCTTAGTTTTACAGGAGGAATTTGTACCTTGGTTTCTATTAAAATTGTTTTCGATTATACCTGTCTTTTGTAAGTGTCGTTCGGTGTTTTATTAATGAATTAATCTTTTCCTTCAAAAAAAATTTGCTTCTTGGTGTTTTAGAGTGGATTTTTTCATTTTTATCGGGTCATTGTGATGTTTTTGGGGGTGATATTTGTTTCAGTCAAAATAATTACTAAGGTGTTTATTCGAAGAGTTTCGGGTCAACGTTATCCTCATCAAGACACCATGTATAACGGAACACTATATCCTTTGGGATGATCTGAACACATGAACAAACGGGGTTTTGGATTTCATCCTCACTTGAGGCGATGGTCTCATTTCTCTCTAAAGAGATTTTTAGATTATGTTTTTCTTACCTATAGAGATGATGAATTGTATAATTTTACTAATTATTCTTTAGTAAAGCTTTTTACTAATTATACTTTGTAACTGACATGAAAATGGTTCCTAAGGGGTTTTAGCTTGTATTTAATTCACTTTGGATCGAGTTCATGGGTTTTGGTGATGTGAAATATGCCCTATCAATACTGTTGAACATTATGTTTTTATAGTGTTGACAAATAAAATTTGAAAGTGTAGGTAAATTATATTGAGAGAATGAGTTATGACCTCTGAGAGAAAAGTGATATCCCATGCTGCAACTTTGTTTTGTACCCATTAATAAACACGATTTTTTTGGAGAAATTTTGATATAGGCAATTTTTTTTTTTTGTCTAAACCATCCGGTAATCCGAACCACATTGGGCCGACTAATCCGGATTTCGGGGCGTGTCCAAGGATTACGGTATTTAAACCCCTCCCAATCGCAGTTGTGGGGGATCGATCCGCAGACCTCCCTACCAAGCGCAGCCCCATGCTACCACTGCGCCAACCAACGATTGGTTTGATATAGGCAATTAAAGTGGATGTTTCACATAACATCTTTACTAAGGAGTCATTTGGTTACTCCTTCTAAAACACATGAATTGTAATTCATGGAATTTGCATAATCAATGTATTGTTTGTTTACCCAAAATCCCATCTCATAAATTAAACTTTCATGGGAACTCAAATTCTTTCTTCATGGAGAAAGTTGCTTAGCTAGTCATAGGTCCCCAGGTAAGCTGGAATTCCTATGAAACTTACTTCCCGCATTATAACCAAACGACTTTTTTCCCAATTCACGTGAACTGTATAATCATGTGAATTACTACTTCCATGAAATTATAGTTCAAATAACAAACCAAATGACTCCTAATAACGCCTAGTGTTATAAGCCTCATAACTCATAACACATTGGAATTTTTGCATAGAACAAAACACCAAAAAACAAAGTCATTACATGGGGTAACGTCGTTTTATTTGTTCCCCTTAGGGCATTAGCAATAGATGAACCTTCAATAGGTTTGTTCTCATGCCACACAAGATAATATATAACTTATTTACTTACAAACCCCATACCAACAATAGATAAACCTCTTCAAGGTTCATAATATGACCCACTATACTATTTCTTCTCTCACATTCTCTCTCCACAAACCTGTATACTATATTGTAACCCCTCTCATCGATGAACCTCAACACCCATGTCCAACAATAGAGGGTTTGTAGACAAACCTCTAAAATAATTGACACATCATTCTACAAACCCTTTGACAAACCTCTATTGTTAATGCCCTTATAAATCATTGTCTTTTAATGGGTACCTAATAACTCCTATTTCCTTATATCTTCTCCTTTCTTTTGGACACAAAAATTAAGAAAGGGGAAGAAAGAAAGAATAAAGTAGAATAAAATATTGTAAGTTGTGAAATTTATAGGTGAGAGAAAATAATAAAGAATGAATGATGAATAAAGAATAGATAAAGTAATGAGAGTTGTTGATTTTTTAGGAGAGAGAAATTAATAAAAAATGAATGAAACTTACCAAAAAAGGAAAGAGGAAAGTTAATCAAACTTGTGTGAAAAAAGAAAGAGGGAAGATAATAGGAAATTGGAGGGAGTATTTATGTACACTTGTTGTAACTCTCTCTCTCTAAAAAACCTCTCTAAAACCTAGCATCCATGACCATCAGTTATACTCGGGGCTTCTATTGATTATCAATCGATGGTAAGCCCCAAAATTTTTCATTTTTCAATTAATAGTATGCAGGTCTATCTCTATTTAATAAAAGTCTCCTTTTTGGTGAGAATTATTTTTCTGCCTCTTATTTCGGGTTTTTTCCAATATTCGTGGGTTTAGTCTCATCAGTAATATAACAAAGAGTAGTTTGTTGATGATTCGTAGCGTGTTATTTCAAAGGGTACAAGTGATTTGTCAACGATCTTTTGAACCAGTTAGAGGTAAATTTTTATCTCATAAATCAAACGAAAGATCCCTCAAAAGTTACATAAAGATAGCGATAATAGGACCAGCCGAATTGTCAAATGCTGCTTTGAGATCCCTAGTTTATAAGAAAATTATTTTTCTTTGATTTCCATTAGATTTGTTTTCGATTATACATATCATTTATAAGTGTCGTATGGCGTTCTATCAATGAATTATTTATTTTTTTTGGAAAAAAAACAAGTATTTATGTACAACTTTGCTCTTAAACCTACGTGAATCCATTAGCTACACTTTTTTCAAACAGACCTCTATTCCATAATAAATGTTTATTTATTTCAATATTATTTATGGAAGTATGTTACATTTGGCCCATCAATAACATGAGGCTCAGAGTCGTCTGGGAAGTTCTGGTGGCCCTGTGTGAAACATTAATAAAAGTCCCAAAATCTTGTAAAAATTGTTTATCTAATGATACACTACTATTAAATTTACTTCATTGGCGTTTCACATTCACAAAAAATAATTACTTGATAGACACTATAGCTATATATCATTATCAATTTTGTTTAATTAACCAAGAATACAGTGGCTGAGATGGTTCATCACCCTCTCTAGTGTCTTGAGGTTGAGGGTTTGAATATTGTTTCACACATTATTTGGTTTTCATTTTAGATAAAATAATATATAAAAAAGGAAGAGCTAGTACTGTGAATCAAGCACACCACCATTTGACTAGAATAAAATGTTCTTGCCAACCCACTCAAGTGCTCTTAGTGATAAAAATAATCGCTGTAAAATATATATATATATATCGAAACTACATGGGTTTTTAGAATATTGGGCCCTGTTCGGTTGAACGGGTTGAACACCCTCTTAGCCGGCCCTGATAAGGTCTAATTGTAAGGCAACTCGACTGGAGATATTTATTTGACAGAACACCTAATCAGTTTTGGTAAGATGATCTCGGGATGTCGAGTTATATGAGTGTGGTATAAAATGAGTCGGACTTTATAAATATTTGGTGAATTGTCATTTAAAGTACATCATATTTACTTATCTCTCTAATTTTTCAACTTCATTACAAACTAAACTTTCAATAGTCAATACTAACTTTACATGAACAAACCTCTTTACATAGACATTAGATGAAACTCTTAGGCACACTCCTAATATTAATCTTGTTGCTTGTGATGGTGAGATATATGTTGATAAATGATAAGGCCAATGGAATTCTACCCCCTTTAAGGTCAATACGCTTGAGAGCTAAATTTGGTTGTTTTATACCGAGAGGTTTATGATTATTGATTACATAACTGAAGATGATAATGAAATGAACTGGATTTTGATGAGTGACTTGGCATTGACTACAATATAGATTTCACCTTAATTAAATTAGAGGTAGAGTCTCGATTTTGTACTTAAATATACTCCGTATTTTGTTTAAAAGATGTACCGTATATCCATATAATGTTACCATGTCGTAATATTTTTTACATCCCGTTTTATTAGCTGTGTTAATTTAACATAAACTTAGCATTGTTATTGTTTTGTGAATGAGAATAATTTAGCATCTGAACATCATAAACAACATCATCGCCATATATGGTCTCCCAAATGGCCAAATCTCATTTTTATACTGTTGCAATCAAGTTGAATTATGATATATATGTTGAGTGAGTACCAAATTACTTCTAACAATAGCAATTGGAGCTATTGGATCTCATACAAATTATGGGCTATAAATTATATAATTAATTAATTAATCCCCAATATAATAAAAGAATAAGTCTATCCAAAAATTTCCCTCCAAAACCACTCATATACTTTAATAAGGAAACAAATTAATTTAGGATTATTACAATTTTCTCCATTTTAATGAGAAAACAAATTAAGGAAAATTGATACATGTGATAACCTTAGCACAAATTCTCCCTTATGACGGAGGGTATCCGTCACAAACTTGTGACGGGTACCATATTGTCTCACACAAAACCCATGGGGGTGAGAGAAGGAGCACATGGGGTGGGTGCCCACCTTGTCCCCTCTATCCATTTCCACTCATAAAATACCCGTCGCAATATCCGACCCGTCACAAGGGAGACCTACTGTAACCTTAGAGGCTAACATTAATTTTTTTAATTTCAGAAAAAAAAAAATCACACACAAAAATAATATTGGTGGCAGTGATTGGCAGTTTGGCACCCTTAGCTTATTTTACTTTCGTACGTGACAACCTATACAAATCAAGAACAAGATATATACTTAAAATAAGTTTTGTCGATAGAAAAATATCTTAATAAATAAATTATAAATGTTACAAATTCTAAATATGAATCAAACTTTGAAAAACGAAAAAGTATACAAATAAAAATCGTAACGATTTTATCTAAAGAATCGATCGCTATATGAATGAAAAAAGTATCTACTTCTCTCCTTTTATCTTATCTTATGTACTAATTTTCTAATAATATGTTTTAGGTTCAACATAGATATGATACTAGTTTAAAACCCGTGCAAAGTTGCACGGGTACATATAAAAAAGAATTTTAAAAATAAATAAGTTCATAATATGAGGTTTGTGTATAATATTTTTTTAGCCATTTACATTATCAAACAAATAACTTCAATTCATAATGTGAAGGTCGTTGGTGTACAGTGTCATGTTTAGCCATTTACATCATTTACATTATCAATTCAGATATATAATTTCATTTGCCATTGTCATAATATACTCTTTTCGTCCCAATCATACTTTTGATTAAATGTCTCTTAAAAAATGTTTAAGGTAAACAAATGAATGAAACAAAGGAAGTACTCTGTATTAGTTTAGATCTTCTATTACCACTTAAAAATTCGTTAAACCCTCTGAGAAAATAACAAAATGTAAAAGGTAAATAAATGACTAAAACAGAGGTAGAAGTTAGTAATTTAGATCTTCTATTACGAATTAAAAATTCGTTGCACCCTATGAAAAAAAAAAAAAAAAAAAAAAAACTGAAATGAATAACATCCTTGACAAATGAGAAGACATAGCTTTAACATGAATGAGGGAAGTTGACTATTCAAAGTCATTGGTATTACATATTTTGAAAAGGTAATGGTTTCACAAACATGATATACTTCCTCCATTCAACTCCACTCTACCATCTTTCCTTTTTAATCCATTCAACTCCACTCTACCTATTTCCTAAAAACGAATGTCAAATGACCATTTTGTCCTCATACCCCATTACTTATTTACAATATTTACCACTCATACCCCACTACTTCTACATCAAACTCCACCCTTTTCCACTCATACCCCACTTAATTACATTATACCTCATTATTTATTTACAATATTTTTCACCCAACCCCACCCTTCTTAATATTTGTGCAAAATACAAATAGGTAGAGTGGAGTTGAATGGAGGAAGTACATCTTTGGGATGGTGAGGTCTTCTAAAAGTACAATACGTCTATGATAGACGGGTGGGGCGTATTGATGGGTAAAGACCTCTAATAAAATGGGTAGGGGGACAAGGTGGGGCACCTCCATGAGCTTCCCACTTTATGGCAAATGGGTATTTTGTGAGGAGAAATGATATCCGTCTATACGTATAGACGGATAGTGTCTGTCTATAATGAGAATTTGTGCTAAAAGTATTCTGTAGATCTGTAGTGTATATCCATACTGAACCTCTTAGTATAAATTGTATGACAACCTCGGCATTGCCCTGAAATCAATTCTTCGTAGTTTCACTTTCACTTACTGCTTGAAGAGGATATAAAATAATACCCTACAACAAATCCTATAAAAATAGAATAGTAAGTACTCAAAAAAAAGGGGAAGATAAAAGGAAATTGGAGGGAGTATATCATAGTGCTTGTGTCAATAAGAGAAGTGACGGAACACAAGATAAAACACAAAATGGGACAAAAGATCTGCACTGAAGAAATATTTACACTGTCGTAGCATTTGAGGATCAATATTTACTCTTGCTAGATAAATTGGAATTATATATTTTTGGTCAATTAAAGAGCAAAATTACAAAAAATCTCACAACTCACAAAAGAGCTTTTCCATCAATATATCAAGAAATTGAATGATCTAAGTATCATCTAACGATGAATATTTCTCAATAGTCTGTAAAAAAATAAAATAATCCAAAGCAATAAAATTAATAAACCATACAATATCATTGATAAAATATCTTACATAAAAATTTACCTGAAAGATTAGTTGTGGATCTATGATAAAACCCCTCATCTTCGAATTATTTGTGTGAATGAATTAAAATTGTGAACAAATCAAGTTTTCTATGCTGACTGAAGCCATAGAAAACGAAAATTCAGAACAAAATATTCTGAAAGATGAATATATGAGGAAGAAGGAAAAAGTAGGAGATATGGAAAAGCATGACAAAGTGAAGTGAGATTAGAGTACTCTGCAAGTTTGCAATGTTAGGCGGCCGTACATCATTCATAGAGTAATAGGGTTAGACAATTGTATGTACTATGTAGTTTAGTACTCTGCAAGTTTGCCATGTTAGGCGGGATTTTTTTGGTTTCTGTTTTATAATTTTATATAGAATATAGATTATTTAATGTTTTTGATCAGTTACATATTCCCTTTAAAAAAAAAAACTAGTAAGAAAATGATCAAATAAAAAGTCACACATGAACCTTTTTTTTTTTTTTTTTTTTTTTTTTTTGACAATCGGGTTAAAAGAGTTCTACAATTTAGCAACACGCTTAGCTAACCTATGAACGGCTTTATTACAAATTCTACGAACATAAGCAAAAGAAACGCAGTGGAAGTTTGCCGCTAAATCAGTGATATCTTCAACAGTATTCCTAATCCAATGTTTGAGTTGAGAACACTTCAGAACTTGAGCAAGAACCTGTAGACAATCAGATAAAATTGTAACATGGAGGATATTGCGAGAGAGCGCCCACCTCAAGGCCTCCCTAATTGCCAAAGCTTCACTTGCTCAAAGATTCTCAAAGACTTCCTTTGATACGAGTCAGACACAACCTCATTATCAAACATGATACACCCACCCAAACCAGCAACAAGCTCTTTTGACCATGCAGCATCCACATAAATATGAGATTGTGAGCAGTTAAGAGAACCCTGGATCAAAGGAAAGATAACTCCATTCCTAAGGTTAGTCAATTCTTCCTCCAAAGGTGTTTGGAATGTTATGGACTCTGATTTCTTATCCTCAGCCCAAAGAGCCCATTTAAGAGAATCTTGGTATAGTAAGATAGCACCAATAGGGGAACACTCAGAATTATCAAATACCTTTCTGCACCTTACCACCCAGATAGTCCAAAAGGTACACAAAAAGGAAAGACAAACCTCTTGTTTATTATCAGCCTTAAAAAGAACAGAAAGCCAATTGCAAACCCAAGACTGGAGGTTCAAATTATCCCCTGATTGAGCCCAGATCCCCAAAACACTTCCAGCCCAAACTCTACTAGCAAATGAACAATCACGGAAAAGATGATCAGGCGTTCCGTTTCTTGTGAATCACAAAGTACACAAGTAAATGGACCATCAAAACCCCTCTTTAAGAAACCCTCCCCACAAGGCAAAGTTTCAGTGAGAGTTTTCCAAATAAGAATGATCCAGCTTTTCGGCCCTGGAAGATTCCATAGGATTTTCTGAAAAACACCCATACACGCAGCTGGAACTCTTGAAAGGTCCTTCGGTGTAGCTGAAGTATTCCAGGAGTTTTTTAGAGCAATGTGGTAGCCAATCTTAAGTGAGTAATCTCCAGACGAAGAAGCCGACCAAAAGAAGTTGTCACTGCCTTCAGAGCATCGAATCGGAATAGCAAGAATGTCTTTCATCAAAAAACATAGACACTAATCTACGGTCCCAACACCTATTGTTACAAATAATGTTTTTGATTCTCAAGTTACTCAAATTAGGGGTGATGGGGCATATTCTGCACCGCTGACCAAGTCAACATGGTTGAGCAAGGTCAAAGATATCCACAGCAAGTCAACGACTTGGACAATCTAGCCGATGCAGCCCATCGGCCCATCAGCCTGGGTCCCGGCATGGTAACCCACCAGCCGGGACACATATCCGCGTACTCATATCCAAGACCCCTCGGCGGCGAGTCAACAGGATCCGCCGGTCAGCCATAGGCCTCTCGGCCGAGGGGTAGATCAGTCTTTCCACCTGCTAGCCACTTGGCCACTTGGCCACTACGTGACAAAAGGTGAAAGCCTATAAATACTCCTCAACCTTCATTGAGGAAAGGATCCCAACTAATCCACAACTAAACCTAAATACACTATTCATCTGGTAATATCTTCCTTACCTCTCTACAATACACATTTAGCCAAGTAACAACTTATCTCTTAAGTTTACTGACTTGGGCGTCGGAGTGAGTACGCTTGGCACAAAGCCAAGCCCTCAGTTCGTTCATTGTTGCAGGAGAGGCCGTGAGGAACGATTGAGACCAAAGGAGAAGCCAACTCAAGACATCATTCAACGAGCCAAGGTTGGTAACTATACTTGCTCTGGAATTACACCCGGAACAATTGGCGCCGTCTGTGGGGAAAGACACTAGAAGCTAGTCACATTCATTCCCAAACAAAAAAAAAAAAAAAACAAAAACCCACCCAAAAAGCTAAGAAGATGTCAAAACAACAAGACGCGGTCGTGACCGACGAAACCGCATTCCACCAGGATGACACCTTCAACAATTCTCGAGTCGCGACCCTCCACCGCGGGGGTAATCCAACCGGAGTTCGGCATGCCCATAACGCCGGACACGCCGCCGCAACCAACCAGTCACCATCATGGGACATGTGGTTGACATAGCGAAACTAAAAATGGTCCTGGACCTAATTAGTAATACGCCTGCTCACACTGTCACGCCGACAAGAGCGGCGGAAAACGCCCAGGAGACCAGGGCCCAAAACGTGACTCCGAGAAACTTGAACGGAGCACTGGGAGAAGCAGACCCAGCCAAGTCGCCGGGGGAGCCCAAAGTGGGCGTGGTAGACCTAAGTCCTTCCCGCACTCATGGGAGGACAGCGTCCCCGCAACACGAACGAGGCTTACCCCGGAGAAACCAGAGGAGTCCGACTCAGCAGAGTTGGAGAAGAAGTCCGAGTCGGAGAAGAAGTCCTTCCCGCTACGAGGAGAGGAGCCGGATTAGGAATGCGAGGAGCCGATCGCCGCGCGTCGTTCGATACGCGGTTAGGGGCCCCTCAACGCCTACGTCCTAGACGTCCGGTGCCAACTAAGCTCAAGTTACCACCTCTATCATACAAGGGAGACGGTGATCCGGCCGACCACGCCGAGGCTTTCGAGTCTTACGTGTCGGTATGGGAACGACCCGATGAGGTCAGTGCCGAGTCTTCCGACAACTTTGCATGGGATGGCTCAAAGTTGGTACAAGGGGCTTCCCGACGGCTCGGTATACTATTACGCCGACCTAAGAGACGCCTTTCTAGCCCAGTACTCTTGCAACAAGAGAAGGGCCGTGGAGACATCGGACCTCCTAACTATCAAACAGGAGGGAGGCGAGTCTCTACGAAGCTACGTGAAGAGGTTCGACGGAAAGGTCCAGCAGATTCGAGAAATTAATCCCGAATTGGCGGCCTTGGCGATGAAGGGCCTCCCAAGGGGAGACTTGAAAAATGAGCTCATCAAGTGCGGAGGGCTGAACTTGGACGCCGCTAGAAAAATGGCCGACCAGGCCATCAAGGTAGAGGACTATCACAAGACCTGGGTAGGCTCCAGCGAGGCCGAGCACTCAGAAAAGAAGAGTCACCGGGAGGACAACCCGGATGAGAGACGCCGTGACAACAACGGGTCACGGTCCGATGAAAGACGCCGTGAGAATAATAGGTCACGGTCGGACAAACCTGCCAGGAGACAGGACTCGACGGGCGCCGGGTGGAGTTCGGGAACGTACCACCAGAGGCGGTATAGTGATAAGACCCCTCTCGTCGTATCAGCCGCCGAGGTCTTTGCCCTGAGCAAAAGCGAGGGCCAGAAGTGGGAAAGACCCCCCAAGCCAAAAAGTGACGGTGACACGAGCCAGTACTGTGAGTACCACGGCCACACCGGCCATTTAACCAACGACTGTCGGCACCTAAAGAATGCCATTGAAGAGCTGATCCGGAAGGGGAGCCTCGGCAAGTACGTTGCCAAAGGCCAAAAGACTGACGCCGACAGCTCAGGTAAGAAATCCGTCTTCGAACGGATAGGAGTGATCCATGTTGTCATCGGGGGCAACGAGAACGGAGGGTCCGCTCACGGGCACAAACGGCACCTGAACGAGCTATATCAGGCCATCAACTTTGTGCCCAACACAGCGATCCCCGCTTCCAACATCCCCCGATATAACCATCGGAAGGAAGGACTACGAAGGAGTCATCGCTCCTCACAACGACCCACTTGTAGTCAATTTGGACATATCCAACCACCTGGTCAAGAGGTGCCCGATTGACACAGCGCGCGCACACGAACATCATGTTCGTGGAGTGCTTCCTCGGCCTCGGCCGAAAGTCAAGGACTTGAGCCCCGCACCAACCCACTATACAGCTTCTCGGGGCCGGCTTGGTACCACCGGGATCAATCGGACTCCGTAACGTTCGGCTTAAAAGAATGCGGCTAAAAATGTCCTAGCTGAGTTCGTGGTCATCGACGGCTCGTCCGCCTACAACGTTCTCATAGGCCGAGTCACCCTGAGCGAGGCTGACGCAGTGATGTCCATCCGGGCCCTAACGCTGATGTATGTCTCGGACCGGGGGGAAGCGCATAAGCTCGTCTCCAAAGACGAGAATGACGAGGTGGTCAACGTCCAGATAGCCGCCAGAGGATGCAACATGCAATCCCTCAAAGTGGCAAAGAAATCAGAGAAAGGGAAATGTATGTCCTTACAACAAGAGTGCGACCTCATGGATGTAACTAGCGGCTGACTAGGACGTTGTGCCTTCGACAGGCCATTAGGACGCTGGTAATCTCGGGAATAACCTATGTAGCGGCGGAGGTGTCCAAAACAGCTGTGGGCACCCCGACGCATGTTTTTACCTAAATGAAAAATCATCCAAGTCTTCCATCAAAATGTTCACTCTTCCCATAGTCACTAGGAAGCAGCAGACGCCGACTCACACTGTCATGTCGACAAGAGCGGCAGTCTTTATCGAAGCGATGTCGGCTCACACCGTCATACCGACAAGAGCAGATCTCATGAAGAAACAAAGCGCCGTCGAAATCACCCCAAGTAGTAGACGCCGCGGCAGTCACCCCAAGAGGTTGGACGCCGTCGCAGTCACTCCAAGTGGTAGATGCCACTAGCCTCATGAAGAAACAAAGCGCCGTCGTTAGTCACCCCAAGTAGTAGACGCCACGGCTATCACCCCAAGAGGTTGGACGCGTCGCAGTCACCCAAGTGGTAGACGCGCGCGCCTCATGAAGAAACAGCGCCGTCGCAGTCACCCCAAGTAGTAGACGCCACGGCAGTCATCCCAAGAGGTTGGACGCCGTCGCAGTCACTCCAAGTGGTAGACGCCACTGCGATAGCCTCATGAAGAAACAGCGCCGTCGCAGTCACCCCAAGTAGTAGACGCCACGGCGGTCACCCCAAGAGGTTCGACGCCGTCGCAGTCACTCCAAGTGGTAGACGCCACGGCAGTCTCATGAAGAAACAGGCGCCGTCGCAGTCACCCCAAGTAGTAGACGCCATGGCAGTCACCCCAAGAGGTTGGACGCCGTCGCAGTCACTCCAAGTGGTAGACGCCACTACAGCAGCCTCATGAAGAAACAGCGCCGTCGCAGTCACCCCAAGTAGTAGACGCCATGGCAGTCACCCCAAGAGGTTGGACGCCGTCGCAGCCACCCAAGTGGTAGACGCCACGGCAGATTCATGAAGAAGCAGATGCCGGCTCACACTGTCACACCGACAAGAGCGGCAACCACGACCATCGCAGTTAATACTCGCAAAGCAATCAAAACGCCTTAGAAGCGTTAACACGATTGAGATACGCGCTCTGGGCTGCCTCGGCCAAGCCGAGGCGGAAACAAAAGAGACACTCAATTAATAACGTAAGGAGACAACCTAGACGAAGACAGAGGTGCTAAAAGTACGATTAAGGCCAACACTAGCGCAAGAAAAAGAGGTAAGGTAAAAACCTCGGCCGGGCGGAGGCGTAAGAAACGAGCTCTTATTAAAAAATGTTCAACGAATTACAATTACAAGGACAAACCAAAAGACAAAAGGCTACGGATATTATCTCCTATGTCCGCCGTTGCTCGCCATCGCCAGCGTGTAGCAAAGACCTTCTTCAAGGGGCAACCCAAAGTAGCTCCCTCGGCGGCCTCGGCTTCAAGCGGCCGGGTCTTAGCCTCGGCAGCCTCAACTGCCCTTGCCCAATCGGCTTCCACCTTGGCCGCCTTAGCTTTCTCAGCGATAGTTGCCGCCTCCTCGGCCGCTTTTTGCTCTATCTTCACTCTCGCCGCCTCCTTGACCCTCTCCTCCACGGCTTTCTCCTTAGCCTCGAGCTTATCGTCAAACAGCTTGTCATATTTGTCCCACGGAAAGGAACCTTCAAGAGGAAAAAGCTCCTCAATTGCTTCCCTGGCATTTGCTTCGGCGGATCCGGGTCGGAACACGAGTCGGGGAGCATTTTGGTTTGGAGCATCTCAATGTCGTCCTCCTTTTGCCTGATGATGGCCTCCTTACTCCGGATCACCTTCCCCTGGATCTGAAATTTGCTCCTAAATTCATTCCTCTCTTTGGAGATAAAGGTCGGCATGCCTCGAACAAGGTCACACTTCTCCAAAGAACATTGCGGCTTCGGCCGCAGCAGCCTCGGCCTTGGCTCTCTCAGCAAGGACCTCCTTTTTAGCGTCCTCCCTGAGCTTTCTCTCGGCCAAGAGCGCCTTCTCGGCCTCCCCCCTAAGCCTCTGCTCATTAAGGAGATCCAGCCTCGCCTTCGCGGCCACCTTCTTCATGACATCAAGCTCAAGAGCGGACTGAGCCACGGCCTTCTCTTGCTCTATAATGCGAGCACCGGTCAGCTCGTTCCACCTCGCCAGCTCCTCGACCAACCTCGCACCTTCCGCCACGAGCCGGGAGGGGGAAACCTTCTGGGATGAAGGGTCAACAGTGACATTTCGACCGCTAGTCTGCGGTCGGGAAAGGGAAACCTTCTGGGATGAGGACCCAATGGCAACGTCATGATCAGCCTGCGCAGGTTTCTCACTCATTTGCTGCTCAACAGGAGCGGCGACTGACAGCGGCTGATCTACAAAATTTAAAGAAAGCATCAGTATCAACATACATCGACATGCCGAAGAGACTGTCATCGGCAGAGCCTGATGAATCGGCTAAATCTGAGCCACCGGATAGGTCAGTACCGTGCTTGGCCTTCTTGGCCGAAGGGCACACCTCCTCGTCAGCAGCAGAAGCAACGGCAGCGGTAAAGGTCGTCTGCTTTCTCTTACGAACAAGGGAGACCCCTCCTCCTCGTCGAGAATCATCCCCATTAGAGATATAAACGATCTCCACCGTATCCTTCCGAACGGGGGGATGGGGGTGGAAGCGATGTCGGCGCCATCACCGCCGAAGACTTTGTTCTTCGCGTACGGCGCGGCACTTGACTAACGACCCTCGCCTGGGCTTCCACCGCATTCAAGCGTCTCAGCTGCTGGTCCATAAGCTCAGTCGGCGACGTCCTGCGGTCATGGGTAAGAGCCTTGGGATGCAAGTTAGACACGGTCTTATCTTTGTGCAGCCCCATTCTCCGGAGGATATTCTCAGACAGGTCCGGCCCAAAATGGTCTGCAAAGGAAACAAAGCAGGAATTAGGTGGAAGAAATAAATCAAAGTTCGAAGAACAAGAACATTGAGAGCGATGATGGGCCTCGCACCGACCCCACTCACCCCGCGCTAGGCGGGTATGAGACCGACATAGCAAAGCGGCTCATCCCGAAGAATGATCCGTGTCTGGGAATCCATCTTCTCGACAGGCCACTCTCATCCGTCTCAAAGAGCCTCATCGCCAACTTCTCATCCGCGTTAAGGTAGACACAGCTGGCATCCATCTTGAGCTTCTTGTATGAAACCCATTTGTCACGCTCCGCCTTAGTCTCGCACCGCAAATTAACCGGGTGCTGGAAGGAGCGAGGCAGCGGATAGTCATCCGGCACCTTAACGTACACCCACCGATCCCTCCAGTCCTTGCAGGAGGAAAGCTTGTCAACAGAAGCATAACCATGCTCCGTTTGCACACTGTACCATCCGACACGGTTAGATCGATGGCGGAGATAATGAAGCGGCGGAATAAATTCTTTGTCGGGGCCTCTCCCTTGAAGAGACATGACCAAACAAAACCGACTATGGTCCTCATGGCCAACGGGTGTAGTTGGGCAACGGCAACGTTCATGGCTCTAATGATAGCCATAACGTACTCATTTAGCGGAAACCGGAGCCCGTACTCCAAATGCCGCATGTATACACCAGTATGACCCGGTGGAGGACAACAGACCGCCTGACCCTCCCTAGGAATAACGATCTCGTACCCCTCGCCAAAGAAGAAATGGTCCTCAAAAAGTCTCTCGCCGGAACAACGGGCAAGTTTATGGGTCCAAGCACAGTCAAGGCTGACCTTACAAGCATCGCCGTGATCCATAACGCGCTGCCTCTCCTCATTAGGGCGAGCCTCTTCAGCATCATCACCAAAATCGTCATCAACCTCATCGGAGTCATCCCATTCCTCCAAAACTCGAGGATCAACTTCGGGAGAAGGAGACCTAGGACCCCCGATCTGAAGTACTAGCCCGGCGTGGACGATGAAGACATGATAGCAATAGTTACTTAACAAAATAAGAAGGAAGTTTGTTCGTTTACCTTGAAAAAACGCTCACTTAGGAATAACAATTCGAAAAATCGAAGACGAAGAAAACCCTTGAAAGTTTGGAGAAAAATTTTAGAGAATGAAATTGGTGGCCAAATTCACGGGATAAGCGCCTATTTATAGGGAAAAGCCCATGAAGAAGGACCAATCGAGAATGACCCATGAAGCGTCAACCAATCGGCGTGCGGACACGTGTCGGACATGCAACCACGGGATGTCAATCGTTGCAACAGTTAGACGTCAATCAATGCAACAGTGACCAAGCGTCTTCAACACGCCTATTCATATCTCCTTACCTATTCACCTTCCTCAACAAATTCCCAAGCATCCGCTCTCCGCCGCCACATAATCAACCAAGCTAAAAAGCGCCGGGGGCAATCAAAAACAACCGCACTCTCAACCCGGGTCTCGGCCAACGTCACTTTCTTTTCCACATCGGATGCCCTTTACGCATCGATGTGGAGGGGGGATATGGTACGGCCTAAGAAAGACCAGGCCGAGGTAAAAGAAGCCGCCGCAGAAGAAGCCGTCAGAAATTTTTTACAAATTACTTCGCGCAGAATATACGCTCAAACATACATCGGAGCCCATACCACGGCATAGACTACGCTGGGGGCAAATTGATGGGGCATATTCTGCACCGCTGACCAAGTCAACATGGTTGAGCAAGGTCAAAGATATCCACAGCAAGTCAACGATTTGGACAATCTAGCCGATGCAGCCCATCGGCCCATCAGCCTGGGTCCCGGCATGGTAACCCACCAGCCGGGACACATATCCGCGTACTCATATCCAAGACCCCTCGGCGGCGAGTCAACAGGATCCGCCGGTCAGCCATAGGCCTCTCGGCCGAGGGGTAGATCAGTCTTTCCACCTGCTAGCCACTTGGCCACTTGGCCACTACGTGACAAAAGGTGAAAGCCTATAAATACTCCTCAACCTTCATTGAGGAAAGGATCCCAACTAATCCACAACTAAACCTAAATACACTATTCATCTGGTAATATCTTCCTTACCTCTCTACAATACACATTTAGCCAAGTAACAACTTATCTCTTAAGTTTACTGACTTGGGCGTCGGAGTGAGTACGCTTGGCACAAAGCCAAGCCCTCAGTTCGTTCATTGTTGCAGGAGAGGCCGTGAGGAACGATTGAGACCAAAGGAGAAGCCAACTCAAGACATCATTCAACGAGCCAAGGGTGGTAACTATACTTGCTCTGGAATTACACCCGGAACAAGGGGGATCGGTAAGAAGCTCTAAACATCGTGGTTTCGGCACCCTTCCATTAACCCATCTAGTGTTCCAAACACTAAGATCAGAAGGAGGAGAGATGTTCCAAGCTAAAAGAGGTTTAATGAGTTGCAGGCCCCAAGCAATACCTTTCCATCCCCATGAAAAATTACTCTTACCATTATTAAAAATCAGGTCGCCATCTCGCCACCTTAGGCCATATTTGGCACCAATAGACCTACTGAGAATGATCTCACACATGAACTTAAGACATAACAAATATTAAGATTGATAACACTATAATTGGCTAACTTAGCAACACCATACCACCTTGGTTTTTAGTTGGTATACGATTTATTTTCAACTTTAATATTTATTCTTTTATTTATGAAAAGACAAAAAAAATTAGATCTGTTAGTGACTTATAAAAATATATTTTTGTCTATAAAATCGCAAGTGAAGTCATTTACTCACTAAACAACACTTTAACTGTTTATGCACTTGTAGTAACCTTGATTTCTAACAGTGCATTCGGCCGAGTACAGCAGATTACTCGACCGAGTGTCACTCACTCGACCGAGTAGACTAGACCGAGTGCCTTCTGGGTTTAACCTAGATCATGTTTAGGGGTCACTCAGCCGAGTGGCTAGTGCACTCGACCGAGTGCAGAACACTCAACCGAGTGCTTTTGAGCACTCGACCGAGTGAACCGGTTCAGGCCCACCGAGTTAACCGGTTCAGGCCCATAAATTGTAGGAGGAAACTTCATAGAACATGATTTACAGTGTTTGTGCTTGTTGTTGAGATTTTCTAAGAGGTGAGGTTTCCCTACTCGGTCTTGAAAATATGATTGTTTATCAGTGTGTTTATTGTCATGAATTTCGTAGTAGTCGGTAGAATTGAATTATAACATGAGAATTGGTAATAATCTTGTCTTAGAGAATTGTGGTGATTGTTGGTGAATTGAGATATAGCATACTTGGTAACCTTTGTGCATGAGAAAGTATCATAATTGACATATAATTGTGTGATTATTGTGTACTTGTGGATATTGGTGGAGGTTGTTGGAGTTGTGGTTGTGTTGTGTATTTGTTGAGGAGACGTAAAGCGGTTTGGGAGACTGTATATCACGTTCGGGTCGCTCATTTGAGTTTCCCACTCCAAGGAGGACGTGTACATTTATGGCTTGAGGATGAAGGGATTCCTACGGCGTCACGAATCTGACAGGGGTCCGGTTAGCGCTCGAGCTCGGTATTCCGTGTGCGTCACGGGTACCTTTACGGACTGCGATCCGGCTGATTGGTGGCGGTGTTGCGATGCCGTCACCGGGTTGAGTTGGAGGTGGAGGTGGAGTGGTGATTGGAGGTGGCTTGTGACTCTTCCACTCCACTTTTGCAAGTCATTATTGCATTGCATATATTTACACTTGTATCATATAGTGAGCAATTGTATTATTGAGACTGACCCTTAATGTTTTCAAAATATGTGGCGATCCATATGACATTTTCGGTCATATGGGGAGTAGTTGATTAACAGGTTTATCATTGTGCATGATGGCGGGTTTGAGGATCGGTGTAGTCTTGTCACCTAGAGGGTCCCACTTAGCCTAGTCATTTTTTGATATAGTTGCTGGATTTGTTGGTTTGTATAATTTTAACAGTTGGTTTTGAATTCTGAGGCTTGTATTTATAATTCTCTAAACGTGTAAACTTAATTATCGAATTTGCTTACTTAACTGTCGTCCCATGCATATTTTCTGCGGGAAACCGAGATGTGTAGCATTTTCATTATTAGCTAGGAAGGTCTTGCTAAAGACTTTCTAATTAGTTGTGGTATTACAACACCTCATTTCTACTATTTATTATAAATGATGTTCAGAAATATCCATAGCTTTATACAAGAATCCTATCAAGCCCAACATTCGATTTGAACGGATAAAACTAGAAACTCGGTGGAGTATGCGAGGGATTTTATGAAAGAAAGTTCGAGAAAGTCGTGATCATCAAGTCAGTATCAATCGGGGATACGATGATTAAGATAAATGTGAGGGTTAAGGTGAAGATGGAAGTTAATACGTGTTTGGGATGATTCAGGGAGGAGAGTCATAGTTTTATTTATCGCCAACCAGCATGGCGATGCTTGAGCGGTCTGTGAGGTAGAAATGTTAACATATGCAACTTTGCTTGGGTTATAAATAGCACGACCAAGGACTTTAACTATTTGTATTATTAAATGTAATTAGATTTCAGATGTTTCACCGAAGGTAACCTTCACTACTCGGTATTACCACGAATAATTAACAACACGATTTCCGGACAATTTGTTAATTTTGACAAATCCACTTTTCAATGCACAAGAAATATTGAGCGTTCTCTTCGTGAATACGTTAGAGGCATTATTCATATGAAAGAGGAAGCTCATTTGGGTAAGTATTTAGGATGTCCTATAATTGATAGCAGAGTGACTAAAAATACTTTCGAGAACATTATTCAATCCTCTTGCACGCAATTATCGGAATGGAAAGCGAATTCTCTATCTCAAGCAGGTAGACTAGTTCTTGTCAATGCTAATTTAGCCGCGAAGGGAACTTTTCAGATGCAAAGCTTCCTCCTCCCTTCATCGATCCATAATAGATTAGATAAATTTAATAGAGACTTTCTTTGGAATAAGAATCCTTCCCAACGTTCTCCGAATTTGGTTGGTTGACATAAAGTTTGTTTACCAAAGTCGGTTGGTGGTTTAGGAATTAAATCTTCTGAAGCGGCTAATAAAACTCTTCAAATGAAACTTTTATGGAAAATTCTTATGGATAAAGAAAGTATATGGGTCAAAGTGGTATCTAAAAAATACTTGAGAAATTGTTCACTCTTTGATCATAAACCTAATTCAGCCTCTTCTTGGCAATGGCGTAAACTAATGAGTCTTCGGACTCTATTTAGAAAAGGATTGAGATGACAGGTAGGTAATGGTAGCAACATTAAGTTTTGGTCTGATAATTGGGTTTTTTCACACCCACTTACAAACAGTATGGTTGATGATGATAGTAACCGTGATCCTAATCTTTTGGTTAAAGATTTCATAACCTCAGACAAACAATGTGATGTTTGTAAATTATCCATTTTAGTGAATAACGATATTGTTAATCAGATTACTAACATTCCAGTGCCACAAAATGATATTCCAGATATCCTCATTTGTAGGTTGTCCGTAGATGGAAATTTCTCTAACAAAACAGCAACTTGGTTAGCGCAAGGTTTGTTCGATCAAGCTCTTGACAAATGTGAATTTCAGTGGATTTGGAAATTGAATATTTCTCCGAAATTGAAATTTTTTCTTTGGAAAGTCTGTATTGACAGCCTTCTAACGAAAAGTAGACTTCTCCTCATTGTGTTTTGTGCAACAATCCTATTGAAAACAAAGATCATTTCTTTTACGAATGTCCCTTGATTGGGTATGTCATCCAAAACCTGAACATTATTAGTTTTAACGAGTTTTTGTCAAATTATGATAATATTACAAGTCAAAGTTTTCTAAAGAAACTTAATTATCTCAAGGATTTAATTCCAAAAGATGATTTCATTAAGATTATTTTTATTTGGTGGAATGCATGGTTTCATAGAAATGACATTATATTTAATAATGTTAATTCAAGTATCAACAAACTTATTACTTTATGTAATAATAGCACTAAGACCTGGAATGTGACTAGATTTAAGGATCTCAACAATTCCGAGATAGAAGAGTCAGCTAGAAACAACTCTGGTAAGGAAGAAATTTGGTGGGAAAAACCTAGAAACGGTTTCCTAAAGCTAAATTTTGACGAATCAAAAATAGAAGGTAATAAAGCTTCTTTAGGATATTCTATAAGAGATCACAATGGTAATTAAAGTCGTTTTGTTGGGAGCAAAAAAGTGCGGATTCAATAGTATCCTTGTTGCGGAAGCTCTCGCTTTAAAAGAAGGTATTTTAGCAGCTAAATACTTAGGAATCTCAAAGTTAATTGTGGAGGGTGATAATTTATGTGCTATTAACTCAATTCGAGGTACTTGGCAAATTCCTTGGGAAATTTCTAGTATTATCAAGGATGTGAAATTAGACCTTCGTTTTTTCGATGAAGTGATAATAAAACACTAGTTGGAAAGCCCGTGCGATGCACGGGACTCCCATTAGGATTATCTATAAAAATATATTCTTAAGTTCATAAAAAAAAGTCCTACTATGTTGTCATTGATGGAAACAAAATTCGTGATTGGTATATATGATAACAGATGAATTATTAGTTTTTTTAGCATAAACGTTTTGCCAATGATTAGTATAACATCAAGTGACATAGTTATAGCATGTCGCTAGCTTTTTAATTTTGACAGGCACAACCGGTTTTTAATTTAGGCTCTGTTTCGAAAAATATAAGCTTAAATTTTTCTAACCAAAATTTCATTTATCTTTTTTGTTGTAAGTATTTGGTGGATAAATTATTTACCAAAATAATCGAATCATGTGAGAAATAAGCTACCTGTTTTTTTTAATATTTTAATTTATAATATTAAATATAGAGTACTTATTATGTCCTTTTATGCCATATTATCAAAAAAAACTATCTTTCGGTTAGTTTAAAAAGCAGTTTTTATTTAATCGGTTCCGAATTTTCAGTTATCTTTTAAGCTCGTTTTTTACACTTTTCAAATATGACATGACACGAAAACACGACACGAAATTAACGAGTTAGGGTTGAGGTTTGATGACCTATTAATGTAATTGGATCGACACGAACACAACACGAGATTTAATTGGGTCGGGTTTGGGTTGGAGAGTTTGTGACCCGTTTAAATGTGACACCTGAACCCGACACGACCTGATTTGTTTGTCACGTCTACATAGCATGGCCTCAACGTATATTGTCTCTTTTTAAGAACGAAAAGAATATTTGTATCTGAGGAAGTCATTGCTATCCTCGGGTTCAGTACCTTTTGCCGACTTTGGAACCAGTAAGTATCTTCCCTTCTACTATGAATTTTCCAGGGCGATTGATAATAAGACAAATCCCGTTAGATAATCCTCTTACGGAGTTAATGTTCCTCTACAATGTAAACGGCATACCACGCTTGGTAGAGCATACTATTATTAGTTATATTAAAAAAAATCATCATGTATACTCTCTCCCCTTCTTAAACTCTCCCACCTTTCTTCTTAGAGGTCAAACTTTTATAACCTTGATCATTAATATGTCGAAAATCCTGATCAAACTTCCGCATTAACAATTGTGTAGAAGCAATACGGAAGATCATTGCGAAGAGGAAGAAATTCATTTAGTTTGAAATTCCTAAAAGATAATGAATCTTACTCCCAAAGTCTACACCAACTAAAATACCTGACCAAATCTCGCATAATGAAAACAAAAGCGACGCCTAAAAGTAAGGATGCCAAATGGGGAATAAGACATGACGAATGTAGGCCTTCTCATACCCGTATTTAATAGAAAAATTACATTCCCCTACTTGTCGCAACTAAAAATTTTCAAAACCATAATCGCTTCAACTTTGGGAGATCTTAAAATAGTTTCGTTCCATTTAAATGTTATATACTCGTCTATTCTGTAACTTTCTCAAATAATTCTGATATTCAAATAATTCTGATATTATTTTACCCATATATAACATCCATGGTTGACACGATTTAAAATTCAGTTTGAGTCTAAAACTTTATTTATATTCGCTACATCCAAGTCAAATGCGATATAGTTGGACATTTATGATAGATTTTCCTTTTTGATCAAATTAATTTGCTTTTTTCTTATTGTAGAGTTAACAATAATTTTTATTCTTATGTAGAAAGCTAACATTTATTTTGAACCAATTACTTATTTATTTTGTTCCTCATGATTTTGTAGTATATATGTACCTTGTGTTACAATGCCTAATTGCTAATATTTGTTCTTAATAAATAGCTATAATGGAGATTATAAAATTAAAAATGGAACTTGAGATCAACTACTAACAATAGGGTCAAAAATAAGTAAACATTGGCAAAAAAAAATCAAGAAGTAATTTAGACACGAGGAAGGTCGGGAGATCATGAAAAATCTCACATTTAGGCTCTATTTCAAAGAAATTAAATTAGCTTTTGAACAAAATTTCATTTAACTTAATTTTTTTTTTTTTTTTTGTAAATATTTGATAGATAAATTATTTACCAAAATAAGAGTAGCATGTGAGAAATAACTTACCTGTTTTTTTTTTATTCATTCAATTTATAATATTAAATATAGAGAACTTATTATGTCTTTTTATATCATTTTACCAAAAAAAGAGCTATCTTTTAGTTAGTTTGCCAAACATTTTTGGCTTAATCAATTAAATTATCATCTCTTAATTTTAGTTACCTTTTAAGCTACAATTTTAGGTTTCAGTTAACTTTTCAGTTAGTATGACAAAATAAATTTAAGATATAGTATAGTTATATTTTACCCCTTTTGAAATCCACATTTTAAAAATTACTCCCTTTTGAATTTTTTTGCTAAAATTACTCCCTTAAGTTGCATTTTTTTCCTAAAATTGCTTCAAAACATTAATTTAAGTGACTTATTTTCTCTGTTTTTGAACTCTCCCTCCATTTGTCTACATATTTATACCTTTCAAAGTATAAATTGGCTAAGGCACAAACGGAATACGTTCAAAAATTGGAGTTTTGAAGTAATTTTAGAAAAACATGCAACTTGGGAGTAATTTTAGCAAAAAAATTCAAAAGGGAGTAATTTTAAAAATGTGAATTTTAAAAGGGAGTAAAATCTAATTAACTCGATATAGTATATGAATAATGTTTATATTATATTTAATATGCCATATAATTAGTTACATTGTGTATTTTGAGTATCACCTACTTATATTAGAATAATCTTATTAAAATAAATTTAATCTACTTTTATTAGGATAACTTTATTAAAATGTTAAGAAATCTACTTTTATTAGGATAATTTTATTAAATTTGTTTCTAAATCTACTCTTGTTAGGAATTCTAAAAAAGTTTGACTCTCTAATATCGCTCAAAAAGTTTCTGCTTTATATATATGTACTAGTTGGAAAGCCCGTGCGATGCACGGGGCTCCCATTTGGATTATCTGTAAAAATATATTCTTAAGTTGATAAAAAAGTCCTACTATGTTATCATCGATGAAAAAAAATCGTGATTGGTATAGATGATAACCGATGAATTATTTGTGCTTTTAGTATAAAACTTTTGCCATCAATTAGTATAACATCAAGTGACATAGTTATAGTATGTCGCTAGCTTTTTCAGTGTTACAGGCACAACCAGTTTTTAATTAGATACAAAACGCTTTCTCTATAAACATGGTGGAGTTCACCAATATGAAACCTTAATAACGAAGACATATCTTTATGAGTTTTGCAAATTATTTTACAACTACGTAAAACTGAATGATGTTACAAAAAATAGCAGGTATCATAATTATATATATTTAGTGCGTTGAGAGAAAATGTTAGATCTCTTATAACATAATTTTACCTTGATTATTTACAATTAAGAGTATTTACTCCTTATAGACATCACGCAATATTTCTGGTTCTATTACATAGAATGCACGGGCACATAGTAGTATTATATGTGACAACATCAGTTAGTAGTTTATGTCATTTTTTATAATAGTTGAGTTACCAATTTAGTTTAATAATGTCAGTTAGTAGTATACTCCCTCTGTCCCGGTCATTTGTTGTCCTTTTTCATTTTGGGGTATCTCAGTCATTTATTGTCCTTTCTATTTTAAGAATGAATTTGATGGGTAATTTGATAATTCACACTCAATTTATTCCACTTGTCATTTAGTAATTGCCCCTTCCCATTTCCTTGGTCTTTGTGCCAAAACCAAAGGATAACAAATGACCGGGACGGAGAGAGTATATTTTATGGCACAGTTGAAAACGTTATTTTACGTTACCATGGTCTGCTAATAGAAAACTATTAAATTGAACAAAAAGTCAAATTATGCTAAAAATGGAAGTAAACAAAATTTCGGAGGTTTATTTAGATGAGGACAGATTAATCACCAATTCCTATTACAAAAAAGCAACGAAAGCGTTGTGACATTTGGTATCAGTTGTATACTAACATTCAGAAATATAATTGGATTATAGAGTTACCGTTCTTATTGTCTCAGCACCATCTATTTTTTTACCAAAATAGTCTTTGACTACTTATCCTTAAAAACTCCATGCAAAATATATAATACGACATCTTAATTTGGTAAATCATGAAAACTTCTTTGCGAACAATGTCCTTCTTGTGGCCTTGATACATTTGGTCTCTATCATCGATGTAGAACCTTAATCTCTCGAATGACGTTGTTCTTGAAACTACGTAAAGCTGACCATTAATAAATTAGTTTCAGCAGGTAAATTTTAACAAGATTTAGTGACTGTCCGTAACTCTAGTTTATTGTTATGGCGCAACATTATAGCGGGCAAACAATGACACGACACGAAAATACGGCATGAATCCGATACGAAATTAACGGGTTTGGGTTGACATTTAACGACCCGTTTATGTAAGTGGATCGATACAAACACGACACGAGATTTAATTGGGCTAGGTTTGGGTTGGACACTCTACACACGAACCCGACACGAATAACCTATTTACTAAATTAATCACAAATTTTCTTGCTACTCACATAAATATACTTACACTCCAAATATAACATGACACGAAAACACGACACGAAATTAACGGGTTAGGGTTGAGGTTTGAGATTTGATGACCTATTAATATAACTGGATCGACACGAACAAGACACGAGATTTAATTAGTTCGGGTTTGGGTTGAAGAGTTCGTGACCTATTTAAACGTGACACCTGAACCCGACACGACCTACTATGTTTGTCACGTCTACGTAGCAAGGCCTCTACGTATATTGTCTGTGCTTAAGAACGAAAAGAATCTTTGTATCTACGGAAGTCATTACTATCCTCGGGTTCAGGACTTTTTGCCGACTTTGAAACCCGTAAGTATCTTCCCTTCTACTATGAATTTTCGAGGGCGATTGATAATAAGACAGGCCCTGTTATACCACACTTGGTTGAGCATACTATTATGAGTTATATTTAAAAAATTCATGATGTATACTCTCTCTCTCCTTCTTAAACTCTTTCACCTTGCTTCTTAGAGGTCAAACTTTTATAATTTTGACCATTAATATGTCGAAAATCATGATCAAACTTCCGCATTAACAATTGTGTAGAAGCAATACGGAAGATCATTGCAAAGATGATGAAATACATTTAGTGTGAAATTCCTAATAAAAGATAATGAATCTTACTCCCAAAGTCTACACCAACTAAAATACCCGACCAAATCTCGCATAATGAAAACAAAAGCGACGCCTAAAAGTAAGGATGTCAAATGGGAGATAAGACATGATGAATGTCAGGCCTTCTCATACCCGTATTTAATAGGAAAATTACATGCCCTTACTTGTCGCAAGTAAAAAATTTCAAAACCATAACCACTTCAACTTTGGGAGATCTTAAAATAGTTTCATTCCATTTAAATGTCATATAGTCGTCTATTCTATAACTTTCTCAAATAATTATGATATTATTTTACCATATATAACACCCATAATTGGAACGATTTAAAATTCAGTTTGAGTCTAAAACTTTATTTATATTCGCTACATCCAAGACAAATGCGATATAGTTGGACACTTGTGATAAATTTTCCTTTTTGATCAAATTAATTTACTTTTTTCTTATTGTAGAGCTAACAATAATTTTTATTCTTATGTAGAAAGCTAACATTTATTTTGAACCAATTACTTATTTATTATGTTCCTCATGATTTTGGAGTATATATGTACCTTGTGTTACAATGTCTAATTGTTAATATTTATTCTGAACCAATAACTATAATGGAAATTATAAAATTAAAAATGGAACGTAAGATCAAATACTAACAATAGGGTCAAAAATACGTAAACATTAGCAAAAAAAAACATCAAGAATTAATTAATTAGATATGAGAAGGTCGGGAGATCATGAAAAATCTCATATTTAGGCTTTACTAGTTGTTGTACGGCGCGCGCCGTACCCCAAGATAGTCTTACTAATGTAGTTTATACCTTAAGCACATCGAGGCTAGGAAAGTGGTGCAATTGAGACTTCTTTTTTTGCGACCATCTAAAAAAGAGTCAAAACACAATTTTGTCACAAGAGTAAAGATGTTTTCTCAGTGAAAGCTTGAAATCAATTCATTACATATCAGAGGTTCCATTTTTGAGTGCTGTAATTGGAGCAAAAGCAAAGGAAAGTCCATGATTTTTATCATGGTTTGAAAAAACTTATATTTCGGCATTTAATATCAATAACCTCAGGTAAACGTGATGCTTGCCCTAATTCCAGTCCGAGATCAAAAAATAAGTTTGAATTAAAGTTGTAGTTCATAAGTTATACTCCGTAGTTACTGTACAAACCAATTAAATATCCAACTAAAAGACGTGAAATTGTTGTTAAACATCCAACTAAAAGACGTGAAATTTGTTAAGAACTACCTCCATCTCTGAATCTCTCTCATTTTCTTCATGGCTTCGACATTAACTTCAGCATCGTCGTCTCTTTTATGTACTATGGGCACAACCTGAAACATACTTCGGCCACTTCGGCATTTTAGTTACATATCATTATATCAATTACTCCAAGTCAACAAAATTGATGTGAAACTCTCAAAAGCACTTAAACAAACATGCCAACAAGGTTTTCGATAATTTCAAGTCTATCCTTTTACTTCAGTTTAGTGTAACGAATTAAGACTTTTCACTTGTCATTGACATCATAGCAAAATATCATTTCAAGCAACTACTAATTCAACCCACCATGGCGTAGAAAAGAAAAGGGACAAAACCTCAAATAAAGCAACATAATCAAAATAAAGCGACATAGTCAAAATCTCCGTTCTTAAGTGAAGTTTAATTACTTAACCATAGGCAAATTCATTTAAGAGAATAAGTCTAAACTGTTGCAATCATACCTAAAGTTTGAATGAAAAATGCACATGGTGCCCTTGAGGTTCATTATTTTGCACGAAATACCCCGAATTTTGATCCGAAAACTTAAGAGGCCATAACTCGTATTTACGAAATCGGAATGCGACGGTTTTTCATTTTTTTTTCAAAACGATCGTCTTTTCGAGAACTACGACTTGGAAAAAAAATTGTCGTATTTGGATCCAGTGGCTAGGAGTTTTTGTAAAAGTTTTTTTGACCAAAAAAACTTTGAGTGACCATATCTTTTGGTCACAAATTCCAAATTCGAATTTTTTTTCTTCAAATCGTAGTTCTCGAAAAGACGATTTATTTGAAAAAAAAAAATCGTCACATTCCAATCTCGTAAACATGAGTTATGACCTCTTAAAGTATTCCGAATCAAAATTTTGGGTATTTCGTACAAAATGACAAACTTCAAGGGCACCACGTGCATTTTCCAAGTTTTGAATAGGTTGTCTTTGCCCTACGAACCTCCTATTAGTTGTTAAAGTACTCCGCTCTCACTCGGTCTCATGTACATTTGCTAAAACTAACAACGTTGTGACATCTCTTTGTGCCCCCCATCCCTCTCTCATGTATATTCGGTAAAAAAAATAAACACACTACCCTCTCTCCCACCCCCTCTCTCGTGATATATTTTTTAAAAATAACAACATAATGACCAACCCCTCCCCCCTCTCCTCTCTTTCTAGATTAATGGTATCACATCATCGTCACATCACACAGACCTAGTTAAATAAATCTTGCCCATACTATCACTACAAAAGATAGATACGGAGTAGTTTACACACGTCTAAGATAAAATTATTATGTAGAGCTAAGCGCTATTCTGTACTGTTATTGTTATTCATTTTACAGAAATATACTCGGTCCCTAACAAATTACTTCTACGTTTAAAAACAAAGAGACTCTTGACATACAAGCAGCGTCAAACTAATTGTATTATCACCGTTGAAACTCATAAACAGATATTGAACCGGATTATTTATCAAATTCTAGTTTCCTGTCAATATGATCATAAACTCACCTCACATGAAATTGGCTCCGGGCAGAGGCTCTATCTTCATCTCGCCTCCATCTCCATCTCACCTGAGAGTGGAGTAATTCAACCATACGACAAATTAGGCCTAATATTAGCGAGTTCAATCAACTCTCTTGTCGAGTAGTCAGACATCCATCAAAATAAAGTAGAACATATAAACTCGTCAAAAATTAAGCCAAATTCTTGAATAATGTAAAGACGATAATTTTTTTTAAAAAGTCGAAATATTGAAAGGGAAAAAACATGAAATTTATTTGGTTACATTCAGGCCCTCCGCCTTCGCCTTCAGACTAATGACAACATAGATATCTTGTAATATATTTGGATGAAACCTTCCCCATCTTGATCCCTATTGACGTTTAAGTAATTATTAAGTGTATCCTGTTTTCTAATAAATTAACCGATCAATTGCTCTTCTGCTTGTTCGAAAGTCAAGATAAAGAATGAATCAAGTCTCATTAGCTTATGGCCTTTTCCTTAAGTATGAAATGAAACGTTCTAAATTTCAGTTCATACTTTTTGGGTATGTTTGTTGACAAGGGTATGTTTGGGACGGCATATTCAAGTTATACATTTCGGTTAACAAGGTTGGATTAGGTAAGGTTAGCCTTGCTAGGTTTTGGATGTAAAACGGCAAAGAGGGCATACCTTGAGAAAACCAAGGGATCCATGGGTTTTTAGTTGCCCTGCTTCTACCCCATCTACTTTGAAAGACACAGTTCAGCTGATGTGATATCCTTCTTTCCCGACCATTCCGATGCTTGGACCCACCTTGAATTCCCTGCGATACACAAAAACAAAGAACTTCAAACTGATGATCATAGATCATACGACAAAAGTTAGTTTGAGGAGCTAGAGTTCGAGTTTGCATGTCATACCTAGCCGATTCGGCCTCGCATAAATCATACATTGGATCCCGTCCTCGAGTAGTGCAGGAATCCCCACTTCAAGATTTATCATCTAGTCAATTTGCATATCCTCGTATACCTCTGCGCTGCACAATACAAAATCGACTTTTCCAATACCCAAAGCTTGCCCTACTGAATCCTGATTTAAAAACTTCTCCAAGTTCGAAAATTCGTAGCGGAGGTCACCCTCACACTTCTTCCTGATATCCTAGTACTGGTGGTCAAACAGAAATGACTGTATTAGTCATATGACGTTCTTGGAGTCCAACACTTTCACAAACGCTTGTGTCGGATAGTCACTGACTTACATTTTTGTCGCCTGCGTATTCCATGAGTTTGTTGAAGTTGTTGGTACAAGCAAAATACGCTGTTAGGCAAGAGTCTTTACCATCGGTACCTAAACTCCCAACAAAAACAAAACAACAGCTGTAAGTGTTGAGAACTCTAGGTTTGAATGCTAAATCGAATAAAGAAACACAAATAGGTTTGTCATACCATACTGTTTGATCGTCTGTTCGCAAGCTGGAACCATCTTGTTAATGCTGTAATATTCAGTCCGACCAATTATCCGGTTATCGAAAGCGTAGCTTGTGTATGCTTGATATTGAATTTTAGGGTCTGTTAAACTGTTACCAATGGCTAACCCCTGATCACAAGGAGGAAACTCCGCTCGTAAATTCACGGAGAAGGGGAGACAGGGAGAAAGTAAGTGATAGAGAAGAGTAGAAGAGTATAGTCAGTATACCTTTAGGTTAATAGGAGCTCCTTATTTAGCCTTGTTTCCTTAGTGTACTCTAAAGTCCTGCATACGATTCATCGGTTATGAAGACATAGTTCTTCGCATATTCAGGATGTGCTTTGAAGAATTCCTGCAATTACCAGAATTCAATGTTAGAGAATACTTTATTCGTCGCATTCATGCATAAAACGAATTATGAGATTCCGTAAAATCTAATGTCATATGCATAAATCTTATTTGAAACCTCAATAAATCTGTCAATATTATGTAAAAAATGGTTACTTTAAAATAGGCTAAAACTCGATATTAGTGGAGTGGAATAAGCTAAACTAAACTAAACATTAAAAACTCGAATTCCAACGTAAAAAAATCCGGTAAAATATCATAGCAACCGCCAAAAGTCAATGCTAAAATGTCGGAAACAAACTTTGGTACAACAAACAACCTAGGTAGAAAACACAAGAAACAACATAGAAGCATGTTAGAGAATACTTCATTCCTCGCATTCATTTGTTTACCTTTATATCCTTCATAGTTGGGTCGAAGGGAGTAGTATTTTAATGAAAAATTCAACATTGCTATTTCACAAATTGCAAAATCAGATGGGCACCCAATCTGAAATAGATCAAAGTAATTCGCGGAAAATTAATGTTTTCGACAATGACAAACTACAACCCATGCCTCATGAAACAAAGAGAAAATTACAACCCAGATGACAATGATTGGAAAAACATACCGGACACGGCGAATGCGTTAGCGCCACGGCATAACTTCGATTTCCCGTCTTCCTAATTCGCGTATGATGCCGTTAATCGACCCTGAAGTTCTCCCAGTTGATCCGACGCCTTCTTTCTATTCCTATTTTTGCCAGAGATCGAGATGCTAATCTCAATCTACCAAAATCACTCATCAAATAAGAATAATAATCCACTAAAATCACTCAGATAAAAAATCAATCTCTAACACACTCTAACATAATTCAAAATATCAAACTTAATAAGATCATTAAACAAGATCAAACAAACAAAATCAAACAAAAAACTAATAAATAAAATCAACAAACCTGGATGAAAAAAAGTAACCTTTTCAATTCGATTCGTTTCTGGGTTTAGAGTAAAACGTGAGTTATGTACAAAATACAATCAATTGAGCTGGCGCCTTCTTTCCGTTCCCATTTTTATCAGACATTGTTGAAATTAGGGTTAGGATTTAGGTTTGATGGCTTTGGGGTTTTTTGGGGGTGATAATATGGTCTGAAGATGAAGATTAGAGAGTAACTCATTTGAGATTGTAGAGAGAGTGATTGAGTTTTTAGAGTTGTGGTGGAGAAAGGTCCAGGAGATGATTGAGGCGAGTCTTAAGAGACAAACAGAATAAAGGCAGAATATTATGAGGGCAAGCAAAACGGTGCGTTTTTGTTGAAAAACAGGCAAAGTGATGCACACAGGTACTGTTCATTTCGAACAGTAAATTTCCTTACTCATATTTTAGTAAGGGGTGTAGATTTCAAAGAAATTAGCTATTGAGCAAAATTTCATTTATCTTAATTTTTTTGTAAATATTTGATAGATAAATTATTTACCAAAATATGAGTAGCATGTGAGAAATAAGTTACCTGTTTTTTTTTATTCATTCAATTTATAATATTAAATATAGAGAACTTATTATGTTCTTTTATATCATTTTACCAAAAAAACAGCTACCTTTCGGTTAGTTTGCCAAACATTTTTGGCTTAATCAATTAAATTATCACCTCTTAATTTTCAATTACCTTTTAAGCTACATTTTTAGGTTCCAGTTAACTTTTCAGTTAGTATGACAAACGAAATTTAAGATATAGTAGAGTTAATTATACTTTACTCCCTTTTGAAATCTACATTTTAAAAATTACTCTCTTTTGATTTTTTTTTGGCTAAAATCACTCCCTTAAGTTGCATTTTTTTTCTTCTAAAATTGCTCCAAATTTCAATTTAAGTGACTTATTTTCTCTATTTTTGAACTCTTCATCCATTTGTCTACATAGTTATACCTTCAAAGTATATAAATTGGCTAAGGCGCAAACAGAATAAGTTCAAAAACAGACGAAATAGGTCACTTAAATTGGAGTTTTGAAAGGAATAAATGCAACTTGTGAGTAATTTAGCAAAAAATCAAAAGGGAGTAATTTTAAAAGTGTGAATTTCAAAAGGGAGTAAAATCTAATTAACTCGATATATGCCTCGTTTGATTACCCCATAGAAATGTAGGAAAATAGAAATCCCATGAATTGCAAAATTGAAGGTTGTTTGGTTACTCCTCTTTTTGGCAAAATGTAGGAGTTTGAAAATCACATGATTTTCCAACTCCCCCATAATGGAGGAGTTGAATTACCTAGTCCCCCCAGGTAGTTCTAAACTCCTGTGTTAATTGAACTCCTACATAGGCAACCAAACGGATTTGCTAAATTCACGTGAATTTCATGCTGGAGCTTAATTCCCATGAATTCGATATTCCTATGGAGTTGTATTTCCGCGGGCAACCAAACGAGGTAATAGTATATGAATAATGTTTATATTATAATTAATATATACCATATAATTAATTACATTGTGTATTTTGAGTATCACCTACTCGAATAATCTTATTAAAATAAATTTAATGTACTTATATTAGAATAACTTTATTAAAATATTAAGAAATCTACTTTTATTAGGATAATTTTATTAAATTTGTTTCGAAATCTACTCTTGTTAGGAATGGCATAAAAAGTTGGACATGTTTTTCTAATATATTTCGCGTTTGGTTAATGAAAAGTTTATCTTTCGCTTTTATATATATATTATTGATTGAAAGAAAAAATATTGTCTTATTTACCCCCTTAAAAAATACTAACCTTCCTTTTATATATTTAATAAATAATTTATTCATACCCTTATTTGTCATTTTACAAAGAATCTAAACAATTTAATCTAAAATCACAATTACCAAACACCTCTAAAACATTTAATTAGTCAAACCCGCTAAATCATTATGCTAGTCAAATCTTCGCTTAATATTAATCATTGTTTACAAAACAGGGCCTTAATGTGGTTTTATATTAGGATAACTTTATAAGAAATCTACTTTTATTAGGATAATTTTATTAAATTTGTTTCAAATCTACTTTCTTGTTAGGAATTCTTAAAAAGTTGACTCTCTAATATCGCTTGAAAAGGTTATATATATGTATTGATTGATTGAGATTAAGTTGATTTATTCTTATTGGACATTTATGTCCAAATCTTTCGAGGTGGTTTGATAGCTGGTGGAGATAAGTTGATTCTACCCTAGAGTATCAATCTAGTTTTCTTACCTAATTAAAAAAAATAAAAAAAATTAACAACCCGATAAGGTAACGGTAAGTCGATTTCATATATTTTTTGTTTATAGAAAAGTTAAATAAAATAAATAAAAGAATATTGTTTTTTAATTAAAAAAATGGTCGAAAATCCGTCATCGCAAAGAAGGTGATTCTCCATACGCTTTGTATCTCTCCAGAAAAACAAACTGCAATCTCCTTCAATCTCTCTCATCTCCCTCACAAAACAACAAAAACCCTAATTTTCATCACCGGGAAAATTCCCCAATTCTCTCCGCTAATCAAACACTTTCGTATCACAATTTACAATTACATTCATATTCAAACACAATTAACATCCCTATCCCTCGAACAACTATCGGAAATTAATTCTTTCCCCAATTTAATTTATTTGAGGCTAAAAAAATCCCTAATTTAATTTTCGTTAATTTTGTTTCGATTACTGATTTCATTTAAGATTTGGAGGAGGGTATTAATTATATAATATTGGAATTGAAACTGTTAATTGCGGCGTTAATTGATTTTTGCGATTAATTAGGCATCAGGGTTTGTGCCCTATTATTGTTTGTTGAAATTGTGATCATCTGAAATTAGGGTTTCTAGCTATATAGGGTAAAACTTGGCAATTTTGTTATATTGCGGTTTATTATTGTGATTTTTATTGATATTAGAGAATATTTTTTTTTTAGTATGGTGGAAATCATGAGGGTTTGTTGAAGTGGGTGGTGTTTTGTGATTCTGCAAATCCATCTTCGATTCGAAGATGGTGGCGTAGAAGTGATTCGTGCTTGGTTCCGTCTTTGATTTGTTTGGTTTGATTGTGCTGTTCGTTTATGCTCATGAATTAGCTGGAAACCCTGATTTTGAACTGTACAGTTAAATAGGACCGTCTTGATTTGGGGTAGTTTCTTGGAGGTAAGAAGATAGGGGACTAGAGTAGGCAAGTGACGGAATTGGGATAGCGAGACTAGTGATGGTTTACAATTAGACACCGGGTTTGGAAATTGGGTTTGGATTCGTAGGTAGTGTGAGATAGGCAGTTTTGGCTTGTTTGAGGTTATATTTGTGGCAGAGGCTGGAGTAGGTTTTTCGACTCTTTGTTGGTACAATCACTATCATGCTCAATGCACGCCATGGAAAGAAGTGAACCTAGTTTAGTTCCAGAATGGTTGAGAAGTAATGGAGGTGGCGGTTCAATTCACCATTTTGCATCTTCACAAGCAGGTGCTTATTCAAAATTCATTTGGTTATGCATTTGCTTCATTTGATTTTGGCTCACTAAAGTTGTTGTACCTCCTTTAATTGTGAATTATCAGTCATTTGTTGCAATTTTCATTTTGGGTCATTTGAAAACAACCTCTTTGTGTTAACTCATTTTTAAAGCTGTGTACAACTGACCCCATTGCCCTACTATTTGTGGGAGCCTTTGATGCAACTGGGTTATGTTGTTGTAGAATTGTTGTAGTTTAGAGTTTGTAGAATGTGTTTTGGATACAGTATTTATTTCGTTGTATATATCTGTTGTTGTAGATGGCCCTGTCTTGGCCTTGCCGATAAATAGATCTTCGAAGAGTATCAACAATTCTGATTCCTTGCACTCTCCTCTTCTAGGTTGTAGTAGTCCATCTAATTCTAGGAGAAGTTCAAATGGTAATGGGTTTAGTAAGCATGACAAGAACTCCTATGCAAGGTCCTACAGTAGTTTTTCCAGAAGTCATCGTGATAGGGATAGAGAAAGGTCAACAATTGGTGAAACTTGGGATTCGGAATACTCTGATCCTTTGAGGGGAATGATTAGGGGAAAAGTTGAGGATCCATTAAGACGTTCCAAGTCATTGATTTCAAGGAAACAGGGTGAGGCGCCACAGCAAAGGAGTCCTACAGATATGAGAAATGGCGTCCATAAGAATCATGATAACGGAACTTACTCTGTTGGTGGCAGTGCTACTGGCACAAATAAGGGGTCATTTGAAAGGGATTTTCCCGAGCTTCGGGCTGAAGAGAGGCCTAAAACCCCAGATATTGTAAGAGTGTTATCTCCTGGCTTGAGTCGCGGTATCCAAAGCTTTTCCATTGGTAACCCACCATCAGTTGGCGGTGAAGTTTGGACTTCTGCTCTCGCTGAGGCGCCCACTGGTCCTGGAAGCAACAGTGGTGGTGGATCCATATCTTCTACTGCTGCTGCTGCTGCTGCTAGTTCTAGTTCAGCGTCAGTTTCGACAAACACTTTACTTGGTCTTAATATGGCAGAAACATTAGTGCAGGCACCTGCACAATCTCATAATGCTCCACAGGTACTGCACTTCTTGTTTTGTCGTTCAGTTTGTTTGATCAAAATTAATATTTGCTTAACTTTGTCATTGTACTGTTTTTGAAGCCGTCTGCTCAGTTGCAGAAAGAAGAGTTGGCTCTTGCACAATCCAAGAAGTTGATTCCTGTGACACCATTGTTGACTAAAACTACAGTGAGTATCTTCTTCTAAGGTGTTAGCTTGTATGGTACTACCCTCATATTTCAGATGTGTTGTGTGTTCTCATATAAAAAGGCTCAGAGTCAATAGATTTTCTAAAGCTTGTTTGTTGTGTTGACATGTATTGTGTAGTTATTAGTAGATTGAAATCTGGCCTTTTAGCTTGTCTGTCAGTGTAACTGTTTCTGCAGTGCTGCAGTATTATTCAAGTTCCAAATGAAGGATAGTATATGATAATAGAAACATCCCATGTGCAATCACTTTGTTTGGGTGGGGCTGTTATGTAACTCGTGGATGGTTGGAGCCCTACTCGTGTCTATACAGAATATATTTGTTCTTCTAGCGTGCTTGTCTTTGCTCGTTGTTGACCTGCTTTTTGCCAGCTTTTTATGATTAGAGGTCTGTTGATGGTTGATTATTTACCTGGTCGATAGAATTTGAAGAACATGCTTTCTAATCTTTTGTATGTCGCTTCTCTATTTTATTTTTATAGCGAATTGCCACTGTTTTTAATTCTTTTTGCTGGCGGAGGGTGTGTATTTGTTTACCTCTTCCCCTATTTTGCTGCCCTAATATAAGCTAGATATCAGTTATCTTAAAAAGTTTGAATTCTTGTGTATTGTGGTTTGACTTGATTCCAACTTATTGAGCTTTGATTATTAGATCAAACGTTTTCCAATGTTACTAAGGTTACAACATTTTTCAAAATTGTTGACTTTGGGATGCAACATTCGTCAAAATTCCATATAATTTAATGATGATTTAGCTGCTAAGAGGCGAGGGAATCAAATTAAAGTTGCATTCTCATTATAAAATTCATTGTAAGCAGGTGATTTCAGTTATCAGCGTTTGAAGCTCTTTTTTTTATTTTTCTTTTCCTTGAAACGAAAAATAATCATTATACTATACTGGCATAATGGCATGTAAAATCATATTCCATGGGGTGCATGAATGTACTATATAAGAGGTTCTAGGTTTTGGACTTTTGGTTATCCAACTAGCATTTAATAGATTTTAGGGCTAGTCTTGTTGAAGGTTTAGGGTATAAGAATTGACTCGTCTTTGCATCAGTTTTGACTTGAATGACATTTGGTGATGTATTGGTGATCATTCCTGATGCTATCCGTATAATTGAGATCATTCACTGAGGAATTGTGTTTTATTGTCCACTGTAGGTAGTTATTCAATTGGTCTGAATTGTAAACAGTTGTCTTGAGCCTTCTTTCTTGTATAAACGGGTATGAATTTGTGGATGCCTGCTTGGTGTGTGTGTGTAACTTTTAGGTCGGTGTCATCTTAAACACATCAATTGCTTCATTTTGTTGCCAGTTCTGAGTTTGTGGCCCTGTGACTTTGTGAGTGACGTTTCCTAGATTTAGGTTTCAAGGGCTGAATCTTCTCGATTTCTCTATTTGTTACGAGTAGCATCTTTGTAAAGATGACGTCATTTTCATTTAAGTATGTGCTTTAACCTTCATATCTCCTTTTGTTAGTTTCCAGTTTATAGTAGTACATTTTTCTAGGGGTGGGGGGAGGGGCCGAAAGGTTTTGCAGTACTTTGTTTTATGAAGTGAGATATGCTTCTTTTGTATAGATATAGAATATTGGTATATAATCTTCTCATTTTCCTCTCTCCCTTAGGCTCTTATTTCATCCGATAAATTGAAGCCCAAGACAACTATGAGATCCACTGAAACTTCAGGTACCCCAAAGAACGGGGTACATCATCTGGCACCTTTACAGCTTGGCAGTCAACCTGTTCGTGGGGCCAGTGTCAGAGGAGATGATCCAAAGTCTCCTTCTGGCAAGCTGCTGGTACTTAAGCCTGGACGGGAGAACGGTGTTTCCTCTGGCTTGAAGGATCTTCAGATTCCAACCACTAACAATAATATCAGAGTTGCTAATGGTCATTCTACTGGCTCTCCATCAAAGAACATGTCAAACCCAAGAATTTTGCCTGGTGTTGATAAGCGAACCTCTCGCAGTAACTTTTTTAAACTTGTGAGAGAGAAATCCCTGAACAATACTTCGGGATCCATTGGTTCTGGAGCTTCTGCCTCGTTGGATGTGATAGACAAGCTGGAAAAAGAAGTAAAGGAGCTGGATTGCATTCAAGTGACTCCTGATAAAACTGGAAGTGAGTTGAATTGTAATGGCGAAGCATGTACAGTGTCTGATGATTTGTCTCCCTCTATGAAAATTGATGACGAAGAAGAGAGAGCGTTTTTACTTTCTCTTGGGTGGGAGGATAACGCGGAGGATGGTGAAGAAGGGCTTACAAACAAAGAGATAGAGGCCTTCTATAATGAAGTAAGCACACACACTCTCTCTCTCTCTCTCTCTATTTTTTTTTTTTACTTTAGAATGAAATGATGCAGGATTTCCATCTTTTTTCTGTATCTTGATGACTGCGTTTGATGTCGGGATTGGAACCGTTTGTGAGTTTGAGCGGCACCATTACAGTAAATTCGGGTCGTGACACCGAATCACAACAGAGTTATCAAGGTTGTCAAGGTTTCATGACCGCATTTATACTACAATACTACTACATGACTGCAATCACAGGGGGAGGTTTATTTTTACATTGTTAAACCTGACTGCATCCTAGGGATATAGTGAAGTGAAATTAGGAACCATGCATTGGAAGTTCACTGGTGGATTTTCGATGCCCTTTTAGGACTGAAATTTCAAGTTGAAAACTTCGCACTGTATTTTCTTTTGTGTTAAGCGAGGTCCTAAGGGCAAGTTTTAGTGCCTCGGGTTTCAAGCGCAGTTCAGAATCTACCACCTCTCAATCACTTTACCTGCAAAACATTGCATGGAATTGTGGGTATTTTTGTTTGCCTTTTGACATGCAATCTTTTCTCTTCTTCAGGTCATGAAGCAGGGAGCAACTTCCAGACTGTGTCGTCTCCTACAGGCAAAGCTATTTTCACAAGCTGGATGCTCTTCTTCTAATGAACCAAACACATCTGTTTCTCAGACAGAAGCTTGAGTCGACTTTGAACGACTTGATCCAAGGAATCGCAAGGACGTTATTTCTTGCTCCAGACCTATATTCAGTAGAAAGATCATTGTAGAGATTGGATATACAAGCAGCTTCATGCAACTTTTTGGTTAGGGACCCTTTACAAATGTGATTTGACAGTTCTTACAATAAGTTTCCAGTTCTGAGTTCTGGTTATCTGATGTCAATATCTGGTTTAGTTTTTTGAAATGCTGGAGAAAAGTTAGGATAGAGCTTTGTTATGGTCTGCAGAGGTTAATTCATTGGTTAATTGGCTCTTTTGGGGGATCCCTTTTCCGTTTTATCTACGACTCTTCACTTTCTTCAGTACGCGTATTTTTTCTTATACTTAACGAAATGACTGGAAAAATAAATGAAATTTACTGTGTTCTGATCCTACTTTCCACAAAAAACCACAAGCTTTGGATTATGATCGAGTAAGTCAAAATGACTCATTAAAGTGGCCCCTCTTCTATCTATTCTAAAGTACCAGTCTTTCGATGTTTTTCTCAACGTAGTTTTCATCTTGGGGCATTTGGAAACAGAATCTCCGTTTTTTCAACTGAAAGTAGGGCGCTGATGTACTGTCTGTTTCTTATCTTGCATACCGTTGTTCAACATTTAATTGTAGTCAATGAGAAGAGAAACCAAAGAAAATGCCATGGCAAAGGTAGTATGTTTTGTGTTTCTGGTTCACCTAGGACATGTGATTTGTGAGTATCGTTCACGATATACTTGTTTATGATATTTGATACTGCAGATCATTTCAGAAATTTTGTTTTACGTTACTATAGACTAGTAGTAATTTGTTTCGACACGCACGCAGTGCAATGGAGTATGTTAATGTGTTTTTTTTTTAGTATAAATCAGGTGGATAGAGTATGTTCATGTGTTTGAAAATGTGTAGTATATATGAAGTTATGAACGATAGATGATCAAAAGTGTACATATATGAAGTTATGAACGATTGTTGATTTAAGTAAGCAGAATGAAATGGATTTAAACGTGATATTATGTATATATCAATATACGGGATTGAGTTAGGAATTGGAGAAAAAGGATGTTATGAGACACTCACCTGAGTTAATATACGAGTTGCCATATTTTGAAAAAAATTATGATTAAATGGACTAGAGTATACAAAAAATTAGTTTCCGGTCCACTTCACAAAGAGATCGTGATCCATATAAGTCAAATAGTAGTTTTGAACTATCTTACAAAAGTTTCTGCGCTTAAAACAAAACATACCTGAACAAAACAACTTACAACGACTCATAAATCATCGCCCTAACGGAAATACACGATTCTACGCAAATATTATTCTAAAATTAAATATATCAAACCGTTTAATCAAATATACCATTCACACACTATTTCAGTATACAACCATACTAACCAAAACAAATCAAATATTCCATTCACACACTATTTTATAGCATAAACCGTTTTATCCAAAATTTCCGATATCCGATCCGAGAAAAAAAGTCAGTTAGGGTCAAAGTATCGGGTAGTGGGAGCCTGAAGGCGTTACGTTGAGCAAAAGGAGCACGAAATTCACACTTGTAAAGAGTTTGTAGTAGTAAACAAAAATTGAAACTGCTATTTTCCTCCTTTTCTTCATCTGCTGCTCAACTGCATACATAAACCTTTCTTTCTCTACTTCAACGTCGTAAAACCCTAATTCTCTCCAATTTTCCCCTCTTTTATAATCCTTCTTTCTCTTGTTTTCCGCCATTGAAGTCTAATTCAAGCTTTATACAATCGTTTATTCCGTAACTCGGCATTGTTGAGGGAAGTAATTGAATTCTTGAATTTAATTTTGTAGGTTTTGTTTAATCATCTGAGGAATTAAAATTGATCGGTTTGTGTTTTGTTCTGGTGAATTTGATTGATACATTAGGGATTTTGACCGTGTTGTTGTGTTTTCTTTGAATTTATTGCGTATTTGTGAGGAAATTGTTGATGTTTTGTGGTTTTAGGGAATTTATAAGGATGAATTGATGGTTTCTGTTATCGTGCCGATATTTTAGATTGTTTGGTTGATGATGGAGGCATATGAATGCATGTGATTTGGTGTTATTTTTGTGCATTTTTGGTTGTGTTAGCTTTAGGGTGATCATTCTTATGTTTGCTGCTGGCACCATTGATTCGTGAATGCGTATCGGAAATTAGAATTGTAAGATTGATAGAAGTAGGGTTTTGGGAATAAAAAGAGTTATTTGGTAGAACATCATTGGTTTTAAAGGTTTAGTAGGAAGTTAAATTGGAGGAGATAGATTGTGATAAAGAGTTGGTTAATTTCGTTTTAGGAATTCGGATTAGGGTTTTGAGAGAAGTTTGTGTTAGGAAAAGTTGTTTGGAGCGAAATTATTAAGGTTTGGTGGTGTCCATTTTATATGAATTAGAAGTGGCTGGAGAAGTTGAGGGAAGATTTTTCGGATTTTGTTGATACTTTCCGTATCATGCTCTGGTCTCGTTATGGAAAAAAGTGAACCTAGTTTAGTTCCGGAGTGGCTGAGAAGCAAAGGAGGTGGTGGTGGTGTGAGCAACCATTTTGTATCATCGCAAGCAGGTAATTGTTGGATTTTCGTTTCTTATATTGGTTTTTGCTCGTATTTAAGTACTTTCTATAAATAGTTAAGATTATCCTTATTTTGGTTGAGTCTGCGGATTTTAAAACGAGTATCCTGCATATGTTGCTTTAGTCGACCTGTTATTGGGACTATTTTAAATGAAATAGGATGTCAAAGATCTCCTCCTCACCAGGAAGTCTGATGTTCCGTCATTTCTTTTTTCTAGAAAGGAGGTCTTCAAGCAATTCTCAAAGAAGCTCTAGCAGCAATGGCTCGTCTATTAGGCATGATAAAAACCCCTACTCGCGTTCGTATAGCAGTTTTACTAGAAATCAAGGTAGCAAAGATGGGGAAAAGCTAGATGATGGTGATACTTGGGGTTTTGACTATTCTGATCCCTTGACAAATATTACTGGTGGGAGGTCTGGGAAGGGCTCTTTAGGACGTTCAAAGTCCATGGTTTCTGGGAGGGCTGTTGAGTCTTTTCAGCGTAGACCTGTCTCTGATCTGAGGACCCGGAGCAATAATATTAACAGCAATGGGAATGAATCCTTTTCTGTTAGTAGTGGCTCCGTTGACACTCAGGCGTCATTTGAAACAAAGTTTCCATTGTTTAAATCTGATGAGAGAAGTACGACGCCTGATATAATCAGAGTTCCTTCACCTGGACTGACCAAGGGTGTTCAAGGTTTGTCCATTAAGAACCCGCCCTTGCTGGGCAGTGAGAGGTGGACATCTCCTCTTGTGAAAGTGCCTGTAGGAGTTACGCGAAGCAATATTGTTAGTTCTCCAGATGGGCTTCAACAATCTTGTGGTGCTTCTAATGATCCATCTGCAATGGTTTCTGTTTCATCATCTGGTGCTGCTGGCTCGAATGTGTCTAACGTGACTGAAGCATTGGTTCAGGCTCCTGTGCGATCCCTCAGTGTTCCACAGGTACTTATCTTTTCAATATTTTTGTCGTACTTTATTTCTTTGCCACGATAACTATTTGCTGAATGATGCAAGTTTTATGGTCTTGTACGACATTCTCTGCAGGCACATAGGTCTGAGGAATTAAGTTTTGTGGGCAACAAGAAGCTGATACCTATGACTCCCTCAATGCCTCAAAAAATGGTATCAGTCTTTGTAGCTGAATCTTGCTTTTCAATTTGCTTTGCTGGTTGTATTTTCATTGTTAACAGCTTTATCTACTTCGGTTCTTTTCCGTAGGTGTTGTATATCTTTATGGCAAGCAAATATTACCATTACTTAATATTTAGGTGATTCGTTACTATTAAGTATTAACAGTGAAACTCTAGATTTTTAGCTAGTACTCCATATATGTTAGTTATGCACTACCATTTATAGATGGGTTGGTTAAGTTGATAGAACAGACTTTTAATATGTAACGCCAGTTTTAAAAACACAAGAAACTAATTTAACATTATTTTACTTGCTTTACATGAACAATTTACTATCTCCTTTAAAAATAGTACAAACACTTATTCAATGAAACTTTTCTAACTATATTGAGTGTGTTTAAGACCTAACATGTACTACAAAAGCTGGGATGACAATGCCTGAAGTGCACATAGGTTTAATTTCTGTTGAGTTGCCTGATGTGGCAAAAATATTGGTTATAAATGAGATCTATTACTCCGTGCTTTATCCTGTTTTCCTTGGTTCTCAGTCTTCTCACAGCGTTTGTCCTTCGTTTGCTTTGAAGTTCACTACTTCTATTATTTGTCTTCTAGTTTCTGAAAATGACTTGTGCACATCATAATTTTTGCCAGACATCAATAACTATCAATCTTTAGTGGTCTGTGGAGTATGTGTAGGCTTTTGTTTACATATACATGGATATGTATCAACTGTGATTTTGTATATGCAAGAGAACACATATCTATTTTGATTTCAAAGTTAATGAAATTAATGTTGTGTGCATTTTTTAAAAGTGTTTCACCTCTTTCGTCAGGATTATAAGCCTTTATGCTTAATCTTAGTGACCTAAAAATTTATTGACATGTGATGTTCTAATCTTCCTTGATATTTTTGAGTTTTGGTTGGTATGGGGAGGTTTTGTGCTTCATATCTACGTTCGCATTTTTCTGTCATTTGTTGTGTTAATTTTAAGGGTTAATTAATGCCGAGCATACGTGGAGATCTTTTTGTAAAGAGGCGTACCTGCAAATTAGATGGTTCCTTTATTATCTTTTCACAATTGAAGATCTCTCTTTTTAGTGTTAGTGTCTTGTCAGCAGCTGTGTATTTGGTCAGTGTATACCATTGGGGAAGTTTTTATTTGACTGTTGAACTTATACAGTCTACAAGCATTTTATGCATTAGTGTTTTTTATTACTTCTTGATAGATCTGGTTGTATTCAGTGTGAATGCTACATATTCATCATTCATCTAGTTCTAGTAGTAGACCGTGGGCAAAATGTGCATAATATAGTCATCTTTATTTGATCACTTGAAGCTGGTACAGGGACACTATTGCAGTGACTGTGGGTAGTATTTAATGATAGTAGGTGGAGCTTCTTTTGAAGGGAAGGGAAATTGACGAAAACTTGAATTTTAAGCAGCAATTTGTGAAAAGTGCCACATGAAGCTTTGGGGATGGAGGAGCAAAAGTGATACATAGTTACAAAATCTAAAATCTAACTATGAATTCTTGAGCATTGTACTTTTCCCCACCAAAATTTTATTGAACCTAGAATTTCATGTTGTTCTTGATCACGTTGGTGTAATTGTTTTTGGGTCTAGCTCTTTATCATACGAAACGATATTTTAGCATATCTTATGCCTAGATATCTCGTGTTTATGTTTATTCAAATTGCCGAACAATTAAGATTTTTTACATTAACAACAAAAATAGCAACGCATTAATCCAAAATGATTTGTGTCGGCCAAAATGAATATCTCTTGGAACCGTCATTGACCACTTGCATAACTAAATAAAATAAAACGAAAGGGGTAGAGTAGAGAAAAAAGAAAAGGAAGCAAGGTAAAATAGTCAATCTAAAAATAAATCTAAGAAAAAGCTGTGAAAGTCATAAAACGCGAACACTTTTATTTCAGTAAATGTCGCTCGTATTTCTATATAAAATTTAGACATGCAATAAATTTTCTGCATCTCGAGCTCACTACAAGCCTATGGAGATGAATTTTTGCCAATCAATCACTATGGCCTTTTGTTTTTTCTTTTGACGTGGACTAGTGTGAGTCTTCCTTTACTGCCGTTTGGTAGCTTCATTTTAAAAAGCGAGCTTGAGGCACCCGTAGGCGCAGTAAGGCGTCAGCCAAATCGGTGCCCAAGGCGCACGGGATACAAAAGGTGCAGCTAAGACGCACAAGGCGCAACTAGTGGGGCGCGCACGAGACGCACCAAGGCGCATTACTATGCAATTCTATTTTTTTTTTCTTCCAAAGTCTTTTGTTTTACCCTTGTCTTCTCCCACTTATCCATAATTTTCATTTATACACACATTTTAGCCCTCTTTAAAACAAAAAGGGACTATTGTTACACAAAATTTCATTCTAAAATATATATGTTCGCTTGAAAAATCAGCGCGTCTTGTGTCCATAAGGCGCCCGCCTTGTCACCTTGGGATCTCATCGCCTCAGTGCGCCTTCTCAAAACTAAGATCAATGTAGCTATAGTCACTGGATCCAATCGTGGCTCTATAGTGCCCTGTGAAATTCTTATCATGATCAGCTAGGTAAAATTAAATGGCATGGTCTTAAATCATAGAATAAAGAATGTTGTTGTGAGATGAATATTTTTGAGGATTGTGTCTAGTTCCTCTTTATTAGAATGCTATATCCGGGATTTTTCGGAGTCATTTGTGGTAATTACTTTAAATAGCTTGATATACCTCTTTTGTTGTTTCTTTAGGGCTGAGGGTGTGGATTCTGCTTCCTACTAAAGTTGATTTACATGCTCTAAATTTTATTTAGCCCGTGATCCCCTATTTTAGATTATACTTTGCTTCTGCCTTTGAAGTGTCTAGGAAGGCGTTGCAAGTTGTAATACACGAGGGATGTAATCGACCTTCATTTGAGTGTGTAAACCGTAGTTTGTTGATTGGAGCTGTGAATGACCCATCAAACTATTTGGGGTAACAATGTCGGTCAGGCAGTGTTTTTGTGGTAAGGCTTGATGAGATTATGTAGGATCAGTCATAGTTTGACTTTTATCATCACTGTCTAGGATAAAATGATCCGAGTTTCCCGTAGGCAGAGGTTGGTAATCTTGTAAGATTTGACGAGACTTTTTAAATGGTACTCCCTCCACACAATCGTTTTCACCCCTTTTCTCTAATATATGCGAGGAGTATTTTATTGAAATGGGGTGAAAATGAGTATGTGGAGGGAGTATTGAATAGATACCAATGGGCTGACTCGTTTTTGAATATTGTGGGCTTTGGGGTGTTCGAGGGAATGTTATGTGCTAAGACTGAAGTTTTAATGCCTTCTTCACTGTTGCCTGATTTTTTTTTTTGTGTGTGTGTGTGTGTGTGTGTGTGTGTGTGTGTGTGTGTGTGTGTGTGTGTGTGTGTGTCATCTTCCATTCTCACTCTTCCAAGAGACTGAAGTTTTGATGCTCTCTTCACTATTGCCTGATTTCCTGTTTTTTTTTTCTCTTTTAATGTCATGTGTGTGCGTGTTTGTCATGTTCCAATCTCACTCTCGCGTATTTTATATTTGATAGAAACTTTCTTCCAAAAGAAATTAACTTGACGATGTAAAACCACCTCTTTAGGTACTTAATCCATCCGATAAGCTGAAACCTAAGACAGCTGCAAGGTCCAATGATGGTGTAACTGGGCCTAAGAATGGGTCACAACAAATTGCTTCTGCACAACTTGGGGGTCAAGCAGTTGCAAACGGCCCATCCACTGGCGTTCCTTCACTCAACTCTGTTCCTTTTAAGAATGCAAACAATATAAAACATCCCGTCACTGATCGAAAGGCCGCTGGTTATAGTTTGAATGCGAAACCCGTGGTAGATAAGCGGATGTCCCAGGCCCAGCTTCGCAGTCGGAATGATTTCCTTAACTTGATGAGGAAGAAATCTCTGGCCAGCTCATCTGCAGATGTGGATACTCGTACAGTTGTTTCCTCTAGTATGGAGAATTTAGTTGAAAGTAAGGATACAGCTTGCAGTTCAGTTGTACTCTCTGAGACTGGTGAGGGGAAATGTAATGGTGATGCTTGTAAATTGTGAAGAGCCCTTCTGATCAAGGGAAGAGTGTTATGAGTCCCGTGGAGGTCATCCATACTGCTGAAGAGTTGGAATTTTTACGTGCTCTTGGTTGGGAAGATGATGCTGGAGATGATGAAGGTCTTACGGAGGAAGAGATCAATGGCTTTGTTAAGAAGGTAAGTGACTCTCGCTACTGTTGAAGTTATCCGCCTATCATTTGTATGTACAGGTGAGTAGTTGACCCATTTTATAAAAAAATGAGGTACCGATCGAGTTTACATAATAGTTGTGAAATCTCGGCACCAGGACATCTCGATGGTAACATAATGGTTCACATTCAATTGGGGCGTAACTGCAAAAATGTTTTCCAACTGCGGTGAATCTTAAATTCCCGCTTTATCCTTGGATGGTATTCTACTATTCTAGTGTAGCTTGTATCTTGTTTCACTTTTTTGTTCACAACTAATCCAACATAAATGCTAATAAACATGGTTCAAATACTTCTTCACGGAAAACAATAGTTAGTATAGATTAAGTCAACTTAGGGGTCGTTTGGTTCAACGTATTGGAATGGATTAGAATTGAGTGTAAATCCATTGTGGTATGGAGTTAGATACCCATACTTGTTTGGTTCAACCTTGGAATGGAGAAGAATAACAATATTGGATGGAATGGAGTTAGAAACTTGGGGGGAGATGTGGGTATGAGATTCCAAGGGGTTGGAATGGAGTTAGAATGCATCAAGTATCTAACTCCATTCCAAAATGCTCCAACCAAACACTTGAATGGATTGATGAAGATAGTGTTTTCTCTGGGCATTGTGTAATGAATAACGTAACCACAATCTGGAACGTAAGTACATAACGGGTATTATGTACGATGGCAGGAGCCAGGAGCATGTTATTTCCATCGGTTAACTTGTGTGGAGTCCAGATTTGGTAAATGGATAATTTTGGTCAGGCCATTAAAGGTTCAAGTCATAATTTGTGTGTTATCGGATCATTTCGGGTTCTGGGCAGTTTGGACTTGTGTCGTTTTCAGATTAGTGGCTATAGGTCGGTGGTTATTTAAATTTCAACTAGTTTTTTCAGGTCATCTTAGATCTGGTTGTTTCATATTAGTCCATTTTGGGTTCAGATTTACTTCAGATGTTCATTTTAGGTCTACCTTGGATTAAATAAAACAATGTAGCGCATCCTTTATCCTGTACAACAGCAGTTAAGTAAGGGCAATCTTGCAGCGCCATCGTTATTCAGCTGCATCTGTTACTAGTGTTATTCTAGTGTGTCTCTTCTTTCTTCTATACATGCCTGTACTTAGTTGTCCCTCAATCTTCTAAACTTTCATTTACCTTAGGAATGACACTAATCTCTGCTATTTAGATTTTAGAGACAGTCTTGCATCATTTATTTACTTTGATAAATATGAACAGTACATGTCCTCGAAACAAGCTGCAAAGTTGATCAGAGGCTTAGAGTTGAAGATAATCCCCCTTCCAGATTCTCAAGGTTCGTGTACGCCGACTGCTTCCTCTGAACTAAGCCCATCTGCTTCCCAAATGTGATGATTGAATTTTCAATCTCTTGCGCCTCGTCCATAGAAACAGTAGAAGCTAGATTCTTTTGCTTGTGGGTTCTATTCTCGTATGGAAATTGATAACTCGTGACAAATATGGAAGAAAATGGGTCCCTGTGATTCGGAACTGAGTAACAAACATGTTCTTACTGCGCATTTATCTCCAGAGGAGTTCCGATGAGTCGAGCTGGTGCAAAGTTTTTTTTTCTTTTCTTTTTTAAATATAGAAATTACAGGCATACCAAAGAATTTTTTTCTGGTCTTTTGAACTCATTTCCGGGTTTGCTGATGTAAATGCTCATAGTTTGACTCTGATGAGTTAACAATTCAACATCTAATTGCTATACATCTTCCTGTTTGCGTTTTGCAGTCACCCAATTGCATGCTTGTACAAGAAAAAAAATTTAGTTACCATTTACTTTATTCACTTTTTCGGGATTCCGATATGGTCATATCTCATCATAGCCTATTCCCATGCAATGATGCAATCTTGTGGCATGAATTAATTGAAA